>NW_028244485.1:0-283869 GCF_964263255.1 Lissotriton vulgaris
AACATTAAATGCCTCCAAATGGTATTTAATTAACTTCCCGAGCCCCTGGAAGCATGAAAATCACTTTAAACATGCTAATTTTAGCTCTAACACTGATGATCCACCTACAAATGTGAACTGACGTTCAAAAATAAAACATTTGAAAACGGACCATTTTCCACATTTCTGAAGCATGACGTAATGGGGGGGTGTTATCTCTTTTGTCGAAAATCAGCCGTTTTTGCTCGAACATTAAATGCCTCCAAATGGTATTTAATTAACTTCCCGAGCCCCTGGAAGCATGAAAATCACTTTAAACATGCTAATTTTAGCTCTAACACTGATGATCCACCTACAAATGTGAACTGACGTTCAAAAATAAAACATTTGAAAACGGACCATTTTCCACATTTCTGAAGCATGACGTAATGGGGGGTGTTATCTGTTTTGTCGAAAATCAGCCGTTTTTGCTCGAACATTAAATGCCTCCAAATGGTATTTATTTCACTTCCCGAGCCCCTGGAAGCATGAAAATCACTTTAAACATGCTAATTTTAGCTCTAACACTGATGATCCACCTACAAATGTGAACTGACGTTCAAAAATAAAACATTTGAAAACGGACCATTTTCCACATTTCTGAAGCATGACGTAATGGGGGGGTGTTATCTCTTTTGTCGAAAATCAGCCGTTTTTGCTCGAACATTAAATGCCTCCAAATGGTATTTAATTAACTTCCCGGGGTGAAGAAACCCTTTTTGAGAACTCAGAGTGAGTAAATTGGCCATTTTCATGCACTTTTAACCATTCCATAAATCTTGTGTTTTGGGCCCCTGGAAGCATGAAAATCACTTTAAACATGCTAATTTTAGCTCTAACACTGATGATCCACCTACAAATGTGAACTGACGTTCAAAAATAAAACATTTGAAAATGGACCATTTTCCACATTTCTGAAGCATGACGTAATGGGGGGGTGTTATCTCTTTTGTCGAAAATCAGCCGTTTTTGCTCGAACATTAAATGCCTCCAAATGGTATTTAATTAACTTCCCGAGCCCCTGGAAGCATAAAAATCACTTTAAACATGCTAATTTTAGCTCTAACACTGATGATCCACCTACAAATGTGAACTGACGTTCAAAAATAAAACATTTGAAAACGGACCATTTTCCACATTTCTGAAGCATGACGTAATGGGGGGGTGTTATCTCTTTTGTCGAAAATCAGCCGTTTTTGCTCGAACATTAAATGCCTCCAAATGGTATTTAATTAACTTCCCGAGCCCCTGGAAGCATGAAAATCACTTTAAACATGCTAATTTTAGCTCTAACACTGATGATCCACCTACAAATGTGAACTGACGTTCAAAAATAAAACATTTGAAAACGGACCATTTTCCACATTTCTGAAGCATGACGTAATGGGGGGGTGTTATCTCTTTTGTCGAAAATCAGCCGTTTTTGCTCGAACATTAAATGCCTCCAAATGGTATTTAATTAACTTCCCGGGGTGAAGAAACCCTTTTTGAGAACTCAGAGTGAGTAAATTGGCCATTTTCATGCACTTTTAACCATTCCATAAATCTTGTGTTTTGGGCCCCTGGAAGCATGAAAATCACTTTAAACATGCTAATTTTAGCTCTAACACTGATGATCCACCTACAAATGTGAACTGACGTTCAAAAATAAAACATTTGAAAACGGACCATTTTCCACATTTCTGAAGCATGACGTAATGGGGGGGTGTTATCTCTTTTGTCGAAAATCAGCCGTTTTTGCTCGAACATTAAATGCCTCCAAATGGTATTTAATTAACTTCCCGAGCCCCTGGAAGCATGAACATCACTTTAAACATGCTAATTTTAGCTCTAACACTGATGATCCACCTACAAATGTGAACTGACGTTCAAAAAAAAAAATTTGGAAAACGGACCATTTTCCACATTTCTGAAGCATGACGTAATGGGGGGGTGTTATCTCTTTTGTCGAAAATCACCCGTTTTTGCTCGAACATTAAATGCCTCCAAATGGTATTTATTTCACTTCCCGGGGTGAAGAAACCCTTTTTGAGAACTCAGAGTGAGTAAATTGGCCATTTTCATGCACTTTTAACCATTCCATAAATCTTGTGTTTTGGGCCCCTGGAAGCATGAAAATCACTTTAAACATGCTAATTTTAGCTCTAACACTGATGATCCACCTACAAATGTGAACTGACGTTCAAAAATAAAACATTTGAAAACGGACCATTTTCCACATTTCTGAAGCATGACGTAATGGGGGGGTGTTATCTCTTTTGTCGAAAATCAGCCGTTTTTGCTCGAACATTAAATGCCTCCAAATGGTATTTAATTAACTTCCCGAGCCCCTGGAAGCATGAAAATCACTTTAAACATGCTAATTTTAGCTCTAACACTGATGATCCACCTACAAATGTGAACTGACGTTCAAAAATAAAACATTTGAAAACGGACCATTTTCCACATTTCTGAAGCATGACGTAATGGGGGGGTGTTATCTCTTTTGTCGAAAATCACCCGTTTTTGCTCGAACATTAAATGCCTCCAAATGGTATTTATTTCACTTCCCGGGGTGAAGAAACCCTTTTTGAGAACTCAGAGTGAGTAAATTGGCCATTTTCATGCACTTTTACCCATTCCATAAATCTTGTGTTTTGGGCCCCTGGAAGCATGAAAATCACTTTAAACATGCTAATTTTAGCTCTAACACTGATGATCCACCTACAAATGTGAACTGACGTTCAAAAATAAAACATTTGAAAACGGACCATTTTCCACATTTCTGAAGCATGACGTAATGGGGGGGTGTTATCTCTTTTGTCGAAAATCAGCCGTTTTTGCTCGAACATTAAATGCCTCCAAATGGTATTTAATTAACTTCCCGAGCCCCTGGAAGCATGAAAATCACTTTAAACATGCTAATTTTAGCTCTAACACTGATGATCCACCTACAAACGTGAACTGACGTTCAAAAATAAAACATTTGAAAACGGACCATTTTCCACATTTCTGAAGCATGACGTAATGGGGGGGTGTTATCTCTTTTGTCGAAAATCAGCCGTTTTTGCTCGAACATTAAATGCCTCCAAATGGTATTTAATTAACTTCCCGGGGTGAAGAAACCCTTTTTGAGAACTCAGAGTGAGTAAATTGGCCATTTTCATGCACTTTTAACCATTCCATAAATCTTGTGTTTTGGGCCCCTGGAAGCATGAAAATCACTTTAAACATGCTAATTTTAGCTCTAACACTGATGATCCACCTACAAATGTGAACTGACGTTCAAAAATAAAACATTTGAAAACGGACCATTTTCCACATTTCTGAAGCATGACGTAATGGGGGGGTGTTATCTCTTTTGTCGAAAATCAGCCGTTTTTGCTCGAACATTAAATGCCTCCAAATGGTATTTAATTAACTTCCCGAGCCCCTGGAAGCATGAAAATCACTTTAAACAATCTAATTTTAGCTCTAACACTGATGATCCACCTACAAATGTGAACTGACGTTCAAAAATAAAACATTTGAAAACGGACCATTTTCCACATTTCTGAAGCATGACGTAATGGGGGGGTGTTATCTCTTTTGTCGAAAATCAGCCGTTTTTGCTCGAACATTAAATGCCTCCAAATGGTATTTAATTAACTTCCCGAGCCCCTGGAAGCATGAAAATCACTTTAAACATGCTAATTTTAGCTCTAACACTGATGATCCACCTACAAATGTGAACTGACGTTCAAAAATAAAACATTTGAAAACGGACCATTTTCCACATTTCTGAAGCATGACGTAATGGGGGGGTGTTATCTCTTTTGTCGAAAATCAGCCGTTTTTGCTCGAACATTAAATGCCTCCAAATGGTATTTAATTAACTTCCCGGGGTGAAGAAACCCTTTTTGAGAACTCAGAGTGAGTAAATTGGCAATTTTCATGCACTTTTAACCATTCCATAAATCTTGTGTTTTGGGCCCCTGGAAGCATGAAAATCACTTTAAACATGCTAATTTTAGCTCTAACACTGATGATCCACCTACAAATGTGAACTGACGTTCAAAAATAAAACATTTGAAAACGGACCATTTTCCACATTTCTGAAGCATGACGTAATGGGGGGGTGTTATCTCTTTTGTCGAAAATCAGCCGTTTTTGCTCGAACATTAAATGCCTCCAAATGGTATTTAATAAACTTCCCGAGCCCCTGGAAGCATGAAAATCACTTTAAACATGCTAATTTTAGCTCTAACACTGATGATCCACCTACAAATGTGAACTGACGTTCAAAAATAAAACATTTGAAAACGGACCATTTTCCACATTTCTGAAGCATGACGTAATGGGGGGGTGTTATCTCTTTTGTCGAAAATCAGCCGTTTTTGCTCGAACATTAAATGCCTCCAAATGGTATTTAATTAACTTCCCGGGGTGAAGAAACCCTTTTTGAGAACTCAGAGTGAGTAAATTGGCCATTTTCATGCACTTTTAACCATTCCATAAATCTTGTGTTTTGGGCCCCTGGAAGCATGAAAATCACTTTAAACATGCTAATTTTAGCTCTAACACTGATGATCCACCTACAAATGTGAACTGACGCTCAAAAATAAAACATTTGAAAACGGACCATTTTCCACATTTCTGAAGCATGACGTAATGGGGGGGTGTTATCTCTTTTGTCGAAAAATCAGCCGTTTTTGCTCGAACATTAAATGCCTCCAAATGGTATTTAATTAACTTCCCGAGCCCCTGGAAGCATGAAAATCACTTTAAACATGCTAATTTTAGCTCTAACACTGATGATCCACCTACAAATGTGAACTGACGTTCAAAAATAAAACATTTGAAAACGGACCATTTTCCACATTTCTGAAGCATGACGTAATGGGGGGGTGTTATCTCTTTTGTCGAAAATCAGCCATTTTTGCTCGAACATTAAATGCCTCCAAATGGTATTTAATTAACTTCCCGGGGTGAAGAAACCCTTTTTGAGAACTCAGAGTGAGTAAATTGGCCATTTTCATGCACTTTTAACCATTCCATAAATCTTGTGTTTTGGGCCCCTGGAAGCATGAAAATCACTTTAAACATGCTAATTTTACCTCTAACACTGATGATCCACCTACAAATGTGAACTGACGTTCAAAAATAAAACATTTGAAAACGGACCATTTTCCACATTTCTGAAGCATGACGTAATGGGGGGGTGTTATCTCTTTTGTCGAAAATCAGCCGTTTTTGCTCGAACATTAAATGCCTCCAAATGGTATTTAATTAACTTCCCGATCCCCTGGAAGCATGAAAATCACTTTAAACATGCTAATTTTAGCTCTAACACTGATGATCCACCTACAAATGTGAACTGACGTTCAAAAATAAAACATTTGAAAACGGACCATTTTCCACATTTCTGAAGCATGACGTAATGGGGGGGTGTTATCTCTTTTGTCGAAAATCAGCCGTTTTTGCTCGAACATTAAATGCCTCCAAATGGTATTTAATTAACTTCCCGAGCCCCTGGAAGCATGAAAATCACTTTAAACATGCTAATGTTAGCTCTAACACTGATGATCCACCTACAAATGTGAACTGACGTTCAAAAATAAAAACATTTGAAAACGGACCATTTTCCACATTTCTGAAGCATGACGTAATGGGGGGGTGTTATCTCTTTTGTCGAAAATCAGCCGTTTTTGCTCGAACATTAAATGCCTCCAAATGGTATTTAATTAACTTCCCGGGGTGAAGAAACCCTTTTTGAGAACTCAGAGTGAGTAAATTGGCCATTTTCATGCACTTTTAACCATTCCATTAATCTTGTGTTTTGGGCCCCTGGAAGCATGAAAATCACTTTAAACATGCTAATTTTAGCTCTAACACTGATGATCCACCTACAAATGTGAACTGACGTTCAAAAATAAAACATTTGAAAACGGACCATTTTCCACATTTCTGAAGCATGACGTAATGGGGGGGTGTTATCTCTTTTGTCGAAAATCAGCCGTTTTTGCTCGAACATTAAATGCCTCCAAATGGTATTTAATTAACTTCCCGAGCCCCTGGAAGCATGAAAATCACTTTTAAACATGCTAATTTTAGCTCTAACACTGATGATCCACCTACAAATGTGAACTGACGTTCAAAAATAAAACATTTGAAAACGGACCATTTTCCACATTTCTGAAGCATGACGTAATGGGGGGTGTTATCTCTTTTGTCGAAAATCAGCTGTTTTTGCTTGAACATTAAATGCCTCCAAATGGTATTTAATTAACTTCCCGGGGTGAAGAAAACCCTTTTTGAGAACTCAGAGTGAGTAAATTGGCCATTTTCATGCACTTTTAACCATTCCATAAATCTTGTGTTTTGGGCCCTGGAAGCATGAAAATCACTTTAAACATGCTAATTTTAGCTCTAACACTGATGATCCACCTACAAATGTGAACTGACGTTCAAAAATAAAACATTTGAAAACGGACCATTTTCCACATTTCTGAAGCATGACGTAATGGGGGGGTGTTATCTCTTTTGTCGAAAATCAGCCGTTTTTGCTCGAACATTAAATGCCTCCAAATGGTATTTAATTAACTTCCCGAGCCCCTGGAAGCATGAAAATCACTTTAAACATGCTAATTTTAGCTCTAACACTGATGATCGACCTACAAATGTGAACTGACGTTCAAAAATAAAACATTTGAAAACGGACCATTTTCCACATTTCTGAAGCATGACGTAATGGGGGGGTGTTATCTCTTTTGTCGAAAATCAGCCGTTTTTGCTCGAACATTAAATGCCTCCAAATGGTATTTAATTAACTTCCCGGGGTGAAGAAACCCTTTTTGAGAACTCAGAGTGAGTAAATTGGCCATTTTCATGCACTTTTAACCATTCCTTAAATCTTGTGTTTTGGGCCCCTGGAAGCATGAAAATCACTTTAAACATGCTAATTTTAGCTCTAACACTGATGATCCACCTACAAATGTGAACTGACGTTCAAAAATAAAAACATTTGAAAACGGACCATTTTCCACATTTCTGAAGCATGACGTAATGGGGGGGGTGTTATCTCTTTTGTCGAAAATCAGCCGTTTTTGCTCGAACATTAAATGCCCTCCAAATGGTATTTAATTAACTTCCCGAGCCCCTGGAAGCATGAAATCACTTTAAACATGCTAATTTTAGCTCTAACACTGATGATCCACCTACAAATGTGAACTGACGTTCAAAAATAAAACATTTGAAAACGGACCATTTTCCACATTTCTGAAGCATGACGTAATGGGGGGGTGTTATCTCTTTTGTCGAAA
The DNA here is from genome assembly GCF_964263255.1 of Lissotriton vulgaris. Lineage (NCBI taxonomy): Eukaryota > Metazoa > Chordata > Amphibia > Caudata > Salamandridae > Lissotriton > Lissotriton vulgaris. The sequence goes on from NW_028244485.1 coordinate 7,299, forward strand.
ATCAGCCGTTTTTGCTCGAACATTAAATGCCTCCAAATGGTATTTAATTAACTTCCCGAGCCCCTGGAAGCATGAAAATCATTTTAAACATGCTAATTTTAGCTCTAACACTGATGATCCACCTACAAATGTGAACTGACGTTCAAAAATAAAACATTTGAAAACGGACCATTTTCCACATTTCTGAAGCATGACGTAATGGGGGGGGTGTTATCTCTTTTGTCGAAAATCAGCCGTTTTTGCTCGAACATTAAATGCCTCCAAATGGTATTTAATTAACTTCCCGGGGTGAAGAAACCCTTTTTGAGAACTCAGAGTGAGTAAATTGGCCATTTTCATGCACTTTTAACCATTCCATAAATCTTGTGTTTTGGGCCCCTGGAAGCATGAAAATCACTTTAAACATGCTAATTTTAGCTCTAACACTGATGATCCACCTACAAATGTGAACTGACGTTCAAAAATAAAACATTTGAAAACGGACCATTTTCCACATTTCTGAAGCATGACGTAATGGGGGGGTGTTATCTCTTTTGTCGAAAATCAGCCGTTTTTGCTCGAACATTAAATGCCTCCAAATGGTATTTAATTAACTTCCCGAGCCCCTGGAAGCATGAAAATCACTTTAAACATGCTAATTTTAGCTCTAACACTGATGATCCACCTACAAATGTGAACTGAGGTTCAAAAATAAAACATTTGAAAACGGGACCATTTTTCCACATTTCTGAAGCATGACGTAATGGGGGGGTGTTATCTCTTTTGTCGAAAATCAGCCGTTTTTGCTCGAACATTAAATGCCTCCAAATGGTATTTAATTAACTTCCCGGGGTGAAGAAACCCTTTTTGAGAACTCAGAGTGAGTAAATTGGCCATTTTCATGCACTTTTAACCATTCCATAAATCTTGTGTTTTGGGCCCCTGGAAGCATGAAAATCACTTTAAACATGCTAATTTTAGCTCTAACACTGATGATCCACCTACAAATGTGAACTGACGTTCAAAAATAAAACATTTGAAAATGGACCATTTTCCACATTTCTGAAGCATGACGTAATGGGGGGGTGTTATCTCTTTTGTCGAAAATCAGCCGTTTTTGCTCGAACATTAAATGCCTCCAAATGGTATTTAATTAACTTCCCGAGCCCCTGGAAGCATAAAAATCACTTTAAACATGCTAATTTTAGCTCTAACACTGATGATCCACCTACAAATGTGAACTGACGTTCAAAAATAAAACATTTGAAAACGGACCATTTTCCACATTTCTGAAGCATGACGTAATGGGGGGGTGTTATCTCTTTTGTCGAAAATCAGCCGTTTTTGCTCGAACATTAAATGCCTCCAAATGGTATTTAATTAACTTCCCGAGCCCCTGGAAGCATGAAAATCACTTTAAACATGCTAATTTTAGCTCTAACACTGATGATCCACCTACAAATGTGAACTGACGTTCAAAAATAAAACATTTGAAAACGGACCATTTTCCACATTTCTGAAGCATGACGTAATGGGGGGGTGTTATCTCTTTTGTCGAAAATCAGCCGTTTTTGCTCGAACATTAAATGCCTCCAAATGGTATTTAATTAACTTCCCGGGGTGAAGAAACCCTTTTTGAGAACTCAGAGTGAGTAAATTGGCCATTTTCATGCACTTTTAACCATTCCATAAATCTTGTGTTTTGGGCCCCTGGAAGCATGAAAATCACTTTAAACATGCTAATTTTAGCTCTAACACTGATGATCCACCTACAAATGTGAACTGACGTTCAAAAATAAAACATTTGAAAACGGACCATTTTCCACATTTCTGAAGCATGACGTAATGGGGGGGTGTTATCTCTTTTGTCGAAAATCAGCCGTTTTTGCTCGAACATTAAATGCCTCCAAATGGTATTTAATTAACTTCCCGAGCCCCTGGAAGCATGAACATCACTTTAAACATGCTAATTTTAGCTCTAACACTGATGATCCACCTACAAATGTGAACTGACGTTCAAAAAAAAAAAATTGGAAAACGGACCATTTTCCACATTTCTGAAGCATGACGTAATGGGGGGGTGTTATCTCTTTTGTCGAAAATCACCCGTTTTTGCTCGAACATTAAATGCCTCCAAATGGTATTTATTTCACTTCCCGGGGTGAAAAAACCCTTTTTGAGAACTCAGAGTGAGTAAATTGGCCATTTTCATGCACTTTTAACCATTCCATAAATCTTGTGTTTTGGGCCCCTGGAAGCATGAAAATCACTTTAAACATGCTAATTTTAGCTCTAACACTGATGATCCACCTACAAATGTGAACTGACGTTCAAAAATAAAACATTTGAAAACGGACCATTTTCCACATTTCTGAAGCATGACGTAATGGGGGGGTGTTATCTCTTTTGTCGAAAATCAGCCGTTTTTGCTCGAACATTAAATGCCTCCAAATGGTATTTAATTAACTTCCCGAGCCCCTGGAAGCATGAAAATCACTTTAAACATGCTAATTTTAGCTCTAACACTGATGATCCACCTACAAATGTGAACTGACGTTCAAAAATAAAACATTTGAAAACGGACCATTTTCCACATTTCTGAAGCATGACGTAATGGGGGGGTGTTATCTCTTTTGTCGAAAATCACCCGTTTTTGCTCGAACATTAAATGCCTCCAAATGGTATTTATTTCACTTCCCGGGGTGAAGAAACCCTTTTTGAGAACTCAGAGTGAGTAAATTGGCCATTTTCATGCACTTTTACCCATTCCATAAATCTTGTGTTTTGGGCCCCTGGAAGCATGAAAATCACTTTAAACATGCTAATTTTAGCTCTAACACTGATGATCCACCTACAAATGTGAACTGACGTTCAAAAATAAAACATTTGAAAACGGACCATTTTCCACATTTCTGAAGCATGACGTAATGGGGGGGTGTTATCTCTTTTGTCGAAAATCAGCCGTTTTTGCTCGAACATTAAATGCCTCCAAATGGTATTTAATTAACTTCCCGAGCCCCTGGAAGCATGAAAATCACTTTAAACATGCTAATTTTAGCTCTAACACTGATGATCCACCTACAAACGTGAACTGACGTTCAAAAATAAAACATTTGAAAACGGACCATTTTCCACATTTCTGAAGCATGACGTAATGGGGGGGTGTTATCTCTTTTGTCGAAAATCAGCCGTTTTTGCTCGAACATTAAATGCCTCCAAATGGTATTTAATTAACTTCCCGGGGTGAAGAAACCCTTTTTGAGAACTCAGAGTGAGTAAATTGGCCATTTTCATGCACTTTTAACCATTCCATAAATCTTGTGTTTTGGGCCCCTGGAAGCATGAAAATCACTTTAAACATGCTAATTTTAGCTCTAACACTGATGATCCACCTACAAATGTGAACTGACGTTCAAAAATAAAACATTTGAAAACGGACCATTTTCCACATTTCTGAAGCATGACGTAATGGGGGGGTGTTATCTCTTTTGTCGAAAATCAGCCGTTTTTGCTCGAACATTAAATGCCTCCAAATGGTATTTAATTAACTTCCCGAGCCCCTGGAAGCATGAAAATCACTTTAAACAATCTAATTTTAGCTCTAACACTGATGATCCACCTACAAATGTGAACTGACGTTCAAAAATAAAACATTTGAAAACGGACCATTTTCCACATTTCTGAAGCATGACGTAATGGGGGGGTGTTATCTCTTTTGTCGAAAATCAGCCGTTTTTGCTCGAACATTAAATGCCTCCAAATGGTATTTAATTAACTTCCCGAGCCCCTGGAAGCATGAAAATCACTTTAAACATGCTAATTTTAGCTCTAACACTGATGATCCACCTACAAATGTGAACTGACGTTCAAAAATAAAACATTTGAAAACGGACCATTTTCCACATTTCTGAAGCATGACGTAATGGGGGGGTGTTATCTCTTTTGTCGAAAATCAGCCGTTTTTGCTCGAACATTAAATGCCTCCAAATGGTATTTAATTAACTTCCCGGGGTGAAGAAACCCTTTTTGAGAACTCAGAGTGAGTAAATTGGCAATTTTCATGCACTTTTAACCATTCCATAAATCTTGTGTTTTGGGCCCCTGGAAGCATGAAAATCACTTTAAACATGCTAATTTTAGCTCTAACACTGATGATCCACCTACAAATGTGAACTGACGTTCAAAAATAAAACATTTGAAAACGGACCATTTTCCACATTTCTGAAGCATGACGTAATGGGGGGGTGTTATCTCTTTTGTCGAAAATCAGCCGTTTTTGCTCGAACATTAAATGCCTCCAAATGGTATTTAATAAACTTCCCGAGCCCCTGGAAGCATGAAAATCACTTTAAACATGCTAATTTTAGCTCTAACACTGATGATCCACCTACAAATGTGAACTGACGTTCAAAAATAAAACATTTGAAAACGGACCATTTTCCACATTTCTGAAGCATGACGTAATGGGGGGGTGTTATCTCTTTTGTCGAAAATCAGCCGTTTTTGCTCGAACATTAAATGCCTCCAAATGGTATTTAATTAACTTCCCGGGGTGAAGAAACCCTTTTTGAGAACTCAGAGTGAGTAAATTGGCCATTTTCATGCACTTTTAACCATTCCATAAATCTTGTGTTTTGGGCCCCTGGAAGCATGAAAATCACTTTAAACATGCTAATTTTAGCTCTAACACTGATGATCCACCTACAAATGTGAACTGACGTTCAAAAATAAAACATTTGAAAACGGACCATTTTCCACATTTCTGAAGCATGACGTAATGGGGGGGTGTTATCTCTTTTGTCGAAAATCAGCCGTTTTTGCTCGAACATTAAATGCCTCCAAATGGTATTTAATTAACTTCCCGAGCCCCTGGAAGCATGAAAATCACTTTAAACATGCTAATTTTAGCTCTAACACTGATGATCCACCTACAAATGTGAACTGACGTTCAAAAATAAAACATTTGAAAACGGACCATTTTCCACATTTCTGAAGCATGACGTAATAGGGGGGGTTATCTCTTTTGTCGAAAATCAGCCATTTTTGCTCGAACATTAAATGCCTCCAAATGGTATTTAATTAACTTCCCGGGGTGAAGAAACCCTTTTTGAGAACTCAGAGTGAGTAAATTGGCCATTTTCATGCACTTTTAACCATTCCATAAATCTTGTGTTTTGGGCCCCTGGAAGCATGAAAATCACTTTAAACATGCTAATTTTACCTCTAACACTGATGATCCACCTACAAATGTGAACTGACGTTCAAAAATAAAACATTTGAAAACGGACCATTTTCCACATTTCTGAAGCATGACGTAATGGGGGGGTGTTATCTCTTTTGTCGAAAATCAGCCGTTTTTGCTCGAACATTAAATGCCTCCAAATGGTATTTAATTAACTTCCCGATCCCCTGGAAGCATGAAAATCACTTTAAACATGCTAATTTTAGCTCTAACACTGATGATCCACCTACAAATGTGAACTGACGTTCAAAAATAAAACATTTGAAAACGGACCATTTTCCACATTTCTGAAGCATGACGTAATGGGGGGGTGTTATCTCTTTTGTAGAAAATCAGCCGTTTTTGCTCGAACATTAAATGCCTCCAAATGGTATTTAATTAACTTCCCGAGCCCCTGGAAGCATGAAAATCACTTTAAACATGCTAATGTTAGCTCTAACACTGATGATCCACCTACAAATGTGAACTGACGTTCAAAAATAAAACATTTGAAAACGGACCATTTTCCACATTTCTGAAGCATGACGTAATGGGGGGGTGTTATCTCTTTTGTCGAAAATCAGCCGTTTTTGCTCGAACATTAAATGCCTCCAAATGGTATTTAATTAACTTCCCGGGGTGAAGAAACCCTTTTTGAGAACTCAGAGTGAGTAAATTGGCCATTTTCATGCACTTTTAACCATTCCATAAATCTTGTGTTTTGGGCCCCTGGAAGCATGAAAATCACTTTAAACATGCTAATTTTAGCTCTAACACTGATGATCCACCTACAAATGTGAACTGACGTTCAAAAATAAAACATTTGAAAACGGACCATTTTCCACATTTCTGAAGCATGACGTAATGGGGGGGTGTTATCTCTTTTGTCGAAAATCAGCCGTTTTTGCTCGAACATTAAATGCCTCCAAATGGTATTTAATTAACTTCCCGAGCCCCTGGAAGCATGAAAATCACTTTAAACATGCTAATTTTAGCTCAAACACTGATGATCCCCCTACAAATGTGAACTGACGTTCAAAAATAAAACATTTGAAAACGGACCATTTTCCACATTTCTGAAGCATGACGTAATGGGGGGTGTTATCTCTTTTGTCGAAAATCAGCCGTTTTTGCTCGAACATTAAATGCCTCCAAATGGTATTTATTTCACTTCCCGGGGTGAAGAAACCCTTTTTGAGAACTCAGAGTGAGTAAATTGGCCATTTTCATGCACTTTTAACCATTCCATAAATCTTGTGTTTTGGGCCCCTGGAAGCATGAAAATCACTTTAAACATGCTAATTTTAGCTCTAACACTGATGATCCACCTACAAATGTGAACTGACGTTCAAAAATAAAACATTTGAAAACGGACCATTTTCCACATTTCTGAAGCATGACGTAATGGGGGGGTGTTATCTCTTTTGTCGAAAATCAGCCGTTTTTGCTCGAACATTAAATGCCTCCAAATGGTATTTAATTAACTTCCCGAGCCCCTGGAAGCATGAAAATCACTTTAAACATGCTAACTTTAGCTCTAACACTGATGATCCACCTACAAATGTGAACTGACGTTCAAAAATAAAACATTTGAAAACGGACCATTTTCCACATTTCTGAAGCATGACGTAATGGGGGGGTGTTATCTCTTTTGTCGAACATCAGCCGTTTTTGCTCGAACATTAAATGCCTCCAAATGGTATTTAATTAACTTCCCGGGGTGAAGAAACCCTTTTTGAGAACTCAGAGTGAGTAAATTGGCCATTTTCATGCACTTTTAACCATTCCATAAATCTTGTGTTTTGGGCCCCTGGAAGCATGAAAATCACTTTAAACATGCTAATTTTAGCTCTAACACTGATGATCCACCTACAAATGTGAACTGACGTTCAAAAATAAAACATTTGAAAACGGACCATTTTCCACATTTCTGAAGCATGACGTAATGGGGGGGTGTTATCTCTTTTGTCGAAAATCAGCCGTTTTTGCTCGAACAATAAATGCCTCCAAATGGTATTTAATAAACTTCCCGAGCCCCTGGAAGCATGAAAATCACTTTAAACATGCTAATTTTAGCTCTAACACTGATGATCCACCTACAAATGTGAACTGACGTTCAAAAATAAAACATTTGAAAACGGACCATTTTCCACATTTCTGAAGCATGACGTAATGGGGGGGTGTTATCTCTTTTGTCGAAAATCAGCCGTTTTTGCTCGAACATTAAATGCCTCCAAATGGTATTTAATTAACTTCCCGAGCCCCTGGAAGCATGAAAATCACTTTAAACATGCTAATTTTAGCTCTAACACTGATGATCCACCTACAAATGTGAACTGACGTTCAAAAATAAAACATTTGAAAACGGACCATTTTCCACATTTCTGAAGCATGACGTAATGGGGGGGTGTTATCTCTTTTGTCGAAAATCAGCCGTTTTTGCTAGAACATTAAATGCCTCCAAATGGTATTTATTTCACTTCCCGAGCCCCTGAAAGCATGAAAATCACTTTAAACATGCTAATTTTAGCTCTAACACTGATGATCCACCTACAAATGTGAACTGACGTTCAAAAATAAAACATTTGAAAACGGACCATTTTCCACATTTCTGAAGCATGACGTAATGGGGGGGTGTTATCTCTTTTGTCGAAAATCAGCCGTTTTTGCTCGAACATTAAATGCCTCCAAATGGTATTTAATTAACTTCCCGAGCCCCTGGAAGCATGAAAATCACTTTAAACATGCTAATTTTAGCTCTAACACTGATGATCCACCTACAAATGTGAACTGACGTTCAAAAATAAAACATTTGAAAACGGACCATTTTCCACATTTCTGAAGCATGACGTAATGGGGGGGTGTTATCTCTTTTGTCGAAAATCAGCCGTTTTTGCTCGAACATTAAATGCCTCCAAATGGTATTTAATTAACTTCCCGGGGTGAAGAAACCCTTTTTGAGAACTCAGAGTGAGTAAATTGGCCATTTTCATGCACTTTTAACCATTCCATAAATCTTGTGTTTTGGGCCCCTGGAAGCATGAAAATCACTTTAAACATGCTAATTTTAGCTCTAACACTGATGATCCACCTACAAATGTGAACTGACGTTCAAAAATAAAACATTTGAAAACGGACCATTTTCCACATTTCTGAAGCATGACGTAATGGGGGGGTGTTATCTCTTTTGTCGAAAATCAGCCGTTTTTGCTCGAACATTAAATGCCTCCAAATGGTATTTAATTAACTTCCCGAGCCCCTGGAAGCATGAAAATCACTTTAAACATGCTAATTTTAGCTCTAACACTGATGATCCACCTACAAATGTGAACTGACGTTCAAAAATAAAACATTTGAAAACGGACCATTTTCCACATTTCTGAAGCATGACGTAATGGGGGGGTGTTATCTCTTTTGTCGAAAATCAGCCGTTTTTGCTCGAACATTAAATGCCTCCAATGGTATTTAATTAACTTCCCGAGCCCCTGGAAGCATGAAAATCACTTTAAACATGCTAATTTTAGCTCTAACACTGATGATCCACCTACAAATGTGAACTGACGTTCAAAAATAAAACATTTGAAAACGGACCATTTTCCACATTTCTGAAGCATGACGTAATGGGGGGGTGTTATCTCTTTTGTCGAAAATCAGCCGTTTTTGCTCGAACATTAAATGCCTCCAAATGGTATTTAATTAACTTCCCGGGGTGAAGAAACCCTTTTTGAGAACTCAGAGTGAGTAAATTGGCAATTTTCATGCACTTTTAACCATTCCATAAATCTTGTGTTTTGGGCCCCTGGAAGCATGAAAAACACTTTAAACATGCTAATTTTAGCTCTAACACTGATGATCCACCTACAAATGTGAACTGACGTTCAAAAATAAAACATTTGAAAACGGACCATTTTCCACATTTCTGAAGCATGACGTAATGGGGGGGTGTTATCTCTTTTGTCGAAAATCAGCCGTTTTTGCTCGAACATTAAATGCCTCCAAATGGTATTTAATTAACTTCCCGAGCCCCTGGAAGCATGAAAATCACTTTAAACATGCTAATTTTAGCTCTAACACTGATGATCCCCGTACAAATGTGAACTGACGTTCAAAAATAAAACATTTGAAAACGGACCATTTTCCACATTTCTGAAGCATGACGTAATGGGGGGGGTGTTATCTCTTTTGTCGAAAATCAGCCGTTTTTGCTCGAACATTAAATGCCTCCAAATGGTATTTATTTCACTTCCCGGGGTGAAGAAACCCTTTTTGAGAACTCAGAGTGAGTAAATTGGCCATTTTCATGCACTTTTAACCATTCCATAAATCTTGTGTTTTGGGCCCCTGGAAGCATGAAAATCACTTTAAACATGCTCATTTTAGCTCTAACACTGATGATCCACCTACAAATGTGAACTGACGTTCAAAAATAAAACATTTGAAAACGGACCATTTTCCACATTTCTGAAGCATGACGTAATGGGGGGGTGTTATCTCTTTTGTCGAAAATCAGCCGTTTTTGCTCGAACATTAAATGCCTCCAAATGGTATTTAATAAACTTCCCGAGCCCCTGGAAGCATGAAAATCACTTTAAACATGCTAATTTTAGCTCTAACACTGATGATCCACCTACAAATGTGAACTGACGTTCAAAAATAAAACATTTGAAAACGGACCATTTTCCACATTTCTGAAGCATGACGTAATGGGGGGGTGTTATCTCTTTTGTCGAAAATCAGCCGTTTTTGCTCGAACATTAAATGCCTCCAAATGGTATTTAATTAACTTCCCGAGCCCCTGGAAGCATGAAAATCACTTTAAACATGCTAATTTTAGCTCTAACACTGATGATCCACCTACAAATGTGAACTGACGTTCAAAAATAAAACATTTGAAAACGGACCATTTTCCACATTTCTGAAGCATGACGTAATGGGGGGGTGTTATCTCTTTTGTCGAAAATCAGCCGTTTTTGCTCGAACATTAAATGCCTCCAAATGGTATTTAATTAACTTCCCGGGGTGAAGAAACCCTTTTTGAGAACTCAGAGTGAGTAAATTGGCAATTTTCATGCACTTTTAACCATTCCATAAATCTTGTGTTTTGGGCCCCTGGAAGCATGAAAAACACTTTAAACATGCTAATTTTAGCTCTAACACTGATGATCCACCTACAAATGTGAACTGACGTTCAAAAATAAAACATTTGAAAACGGACCATTTTCCACATTTCTGAAGCATGACGTAATGGGGGGGTGTTATCTCTTTTGTCGAAAATCAGCCGTTTTTGCTCGAACATTAAATGCCTCCAAATGGTATTTAATTAACTTCCCGAGCCCCTGGAAGCATGAAAATCACTTTTAAACATGCTAATTTTAGCTCTAACACTGATGATCCCCGTACAAATGTGAACTGACGTTCAAAAATAAAACATTTGAAAACGGACCATTTTCCACATTTCTGAAGCATGACGTAATGGGGGGGTGTTATCTCTTTTGTCGAAAATCAGCCGTTTTTGCTCGAACATTAAATGCCTCCAAATGGTATTTATTTCACTTCCCGGGGTGAAGAAACCCTTTTTGAGAACTCAGAGTGAGTAAATTGGCCATTTTCATGCACTTTTAACCATTCCATAAATCTTGTGTTTTGGGCCCCTGGAAGCATGAAAATCACTTTCAACATGCTAATTTTAGCTCTAACACTGATGATCCACCTACAAATGTGAACTGACGTTCAAAAATAAAACATTTGAAAACGGACCATTTTCCACATTTCTGAAGCATGACGTAATGGGGGGGTGTTATCTCTTTTGTCGAAAATCAGCCGTTTTTGCTCGAACATTAAATGCCTCCAAATGGTATTTAATAAACTTCCCGAGCCCCTGGAAGCATGAAAATCACTTTAAACATGCTAATTTTAGCTCTAACACTGATGATCCACCTACAAATGTGAACTGACGTTCAAAAATAAAACATTTGAAAACGGACCATTTTCCACATTTCTGAAGCATGACGTAATGGGGGGGTGTTATCTCTTTTGTCGAAAATCAGCCGTTTTTGCTCGAACATTAAATGCCTCCAAATGGTATTTAATTAACTTCCCGGGGTGAAGAAACCCTTTTTGAGAACTCAGAGTGAGTAAATTGGCCATTTTCATGCACTTTTAACCATTCCATAAATCTTGTGTTTTGGGCCCCTGGAAGCATGAAAATCACTTTAAACATGCTAATTTTAGCTCTAACACTGATGATCCACCTACAAATGTGAACTGACGTTCAAAAATAAAACATTTGAAAACGGACCATTTTCCACATTTCTGAAGCATGACGTAATGGGGGGGTGTTATCTCTTTTGTCGAAAATCAGCCGTTTTTGCTCGAACATTAAATGCCTCCAAATGGTATTTAATTAACTTCCCGGGCCCCTGGAAGCATGAAAATCACTTTAAACATGCTAATTTTAGCTCTAACACTGATGATCCACCTACAAATGTGAACTGACGTTCAAAAATAAAACATTTGAAAACGGACCATTTTCCACATTTCTGAAGCATGACGTAATGGGGGGGTGTTATCTCTTTTGTCGAAAATCAGCCATTTTTGCTCGAACATTAAATGCCTCCAAATGGTATTTAATTAACTTCCCGGGGTGAAGAAACCCTTTTTGAGAACTCAGAGTGAGTAAATTGGCCATTTTCATGCACTTTTAACCATTCCATAAATCTTGTGTTTTGGGCCCCTGGAAGCATGAAAATCACTTTAAACATGCTAATTTTAGCTCTAACACTGATGATCCACCTACAAATGTGAACTGACGTTCAAAAATAAAACATTTGAAAACGGACCATTTTCCACATTTCTGAAGCATGACGTAATGGGGGGGGTGTTATCTCTTTTGTCGAAAATCAGCCGTTTTTGCTCGAACATTAAATGCCTCCAAATGGTATTTAATTAACTTCCCGATCCCCTGGAAGCATGAAAATCACTTTAAACATGCTAATTTTAGCTCTAACACTGATGATCCACCTACAAATGTGAACTGACGTTCAAAAATAAAACATTTGAAAACGGACCATTTTCCACATTTCTGAAGCATGACGTAATGGGGGGGTGTTATCTCTTTTGTCGAAAATCAGCCGTTTTTGCTCCAACATTAAATGCCTCCAAATGGTATTTAATTAACTTCCCGAGCCCCTGGAAGCATGAAAATCACTTTAAACATGCTAATGTTAGCTCTAACACTGATGATCCACCTACAAATGTGAACTGACGTTCAAAAATAAAACATTTGAAAACGGACCATTTTCCACATTTCTGAAGCATGACCTAATGGGGGGGTGTTATCTCTTTTGTCGAAAATCAGCCGTTTTTGCTCGAACATTAAATGCCTCCAAATGGTATTTAATTAACTTCCCGGGGTGAAGAAACCCTTTTTGAGAACTCAGAGTGAGTAAATTGGCCATTTTCATGCACTTTTAACCATTCCATAAATCTTGTGTTTTGGGCCCCTGGAAGCATGAAAATCACTTTAAACATGCTAATTTTAGCTCTAACACTGATGATCCACCTACAAATGTGAACTGACGTTCAAAAATAAAACATTTGAAAACGGACCATTTTCCACATTTCTGAAGCATGACGTAATGGGGGGGTGTTATCTCTTTTGTCGAAAATCAGACGTTTTTGCTCGAACATTAAATGCCTCCAAATGGTATTTAATTAACTTCCAGAGCCCCTGGAAGCATGAAAATCACTTTAAACATGCTAATTTTAGCTCAAACATTGATGATCCCCCTACAAATGTGAACTGACGTTCAAAAACAAAACATTTGAAAACGGACCATTTTCCACATTTCTGAAGCATGACGTAATGGGGGGGTAATATCTCTTTTGTCGAAAATCAGCCGTTTTTGCTCAAACATTAAATGCCTCCAAATGGAATTTATTTCACTTCCCGGGGTGAAGAAACCCTTTTTGAGAACTCAGAGTGAGTAAATTGGCCATTTTCATGCACTTTTAACCATTCCATAAATCTTGTGTTTTGGGCCCCTGGAAGCATGAAAATCACTTTAAACATGCTAATTTTAGCTCTAACACTGATGATCCACCTACAAATGTGAACTGACGTTCAAAAATAAAACATTTGAAAAAGGACCATTTTCCACATTTCTGAAGCATGACGTAATGGGGGGGTGTTATCTCTTTTGTCGAAAATCAGCCGTTTTTGCTCGAACATTAAATGCCTCCAAATGGTATTTAATTAACTTCCCGAGCCCCTGGAAGCATGAAAATCACTTTAAACATGCTAATTTTAGCTCTAACACTGATGATCCACCTACAAATGTGAACTGACGTTCAAAAATAAAACATTTGAAAACGGACCATTTTCCACATTTCTGAAGCATGACGTAATGGGGGGGTGTTATCTCTTTTGTCGAAAATCAGCCGTTTTTGCTCGAACATTAAATGCCTCCAAATGGTATTTAATTAACTTCCCGGGGTGAAGAAACCCTTTTTGAGAACTCAGAGTGAGTAAATTGGCCATTTTCATGCACTTTTAACCATTCCATAAATCTTGTGTTTTGGGCCCCTGGAAGCATGAAAATCACTTTAAACATGCTAATTTTAGCTCTAACACTGATGATCCACCTACAAATGTGAACTGACGTTCAAAAATAAAACATTTGAAAACGGACCATTTTCCACATTTCTGAAGCATGACGTAATGGGGGGGTGTTATCTCTTTTGTCGAAAATCAGCCGTTTTTGCTCGAACATTAAATGCCTCCAAATGGTATTTAATTAACTTCCCGAGCCCCTGGAAGCATGAAAATCACTTTAAACATGCTAATTTTAGCTCTAACACTGATGATCCACCTACAAATGTGAACTGACGTTCAAAAATAAAACATTTGAAAACGGACCATTTTCCACATTTCTGAAGCATGACGTCATGGGGGGGTGTTATCTCTTTTGTCGAAATTCAGCCGTTTTTGCTCGAACATTAAATGCCTCCAAATGGTATTTAATTAACTTCCCGGGGTGAAGAAACCCTTTTTGAGAACTCAGAGTGAGTAAATTGGCCATTTTCATGCACTTTTAACCATTCCATAAATCTTGTGTTTTGGGCCCCTGGAAGCATGAAAATCACTTTAAACATGCTAATTTTAGCTCTAACACTGATGATCCACCTACAAATGTGAACTGACGTTCAAAAATAAAACATTTGAAAACGGACCATTTTCCACATTTCTGAAGCATGACGTAATGGCGGGGTGTTAACTCTTTTGTCGAAAATCAGCCGTTTTTGCTCGAACATTAAATGCCTCCAAATGGTATTTAATTAACTTCCCGATCCCCTGGAAGCATGAAAATCACTTTAAACATGCTAATTTTAGCTCTAACACTGATGATCCACCTACAAATGTGAACTGACGTTCAAAAATAAAACATTTGAAAACGGACCATTTTCCACATTTCTGAAGCATGACGTAATGGGGGGGTGTTATCTCTTTTGTCGAAAATCAGCCGTTTTTGCTCGAACATTAAATGCCTCCAAATGGTATTTAATTACCTTCCCGAGCCCCTGGAAGCATGAAAATCACTTTAAACATCCTAATTTTAGCTCTAACACTGATGATCCACCTACAAATGTGAACTGACGTTCAAAAATAAAACATTTGAAAACGGACCATTTTCCACATTTCTGAAGCATGACGTAATGGGGGGGTGTTATCTCTTTTGTCGAAAATCAGCCGTTTTTGCTCGAACATTAAATGCCTCCAAATGGTATTTAATTAACTTCCCGAGCCCCTGGAAGCATGAAAATCACTTTAAACATGCTAATTTTAGCTCTAACACTGATGATCCACCTTCAAATGTGAACTGACGTTCAAAAATAAAACATTTGAAAACGGACCATTTTCCACATTTCTGAAGCATGACGTAATGGGGGGGTGTTCTCTCTTTTGTCGAAAATCAGCCGTTTTTGCTCGAACATTAAATGCCTCCAAATGGTATTTATTTCACTTCCCGAGCCCCTGGAAGCATGAAAATCACTTTAAACATGCTAATTTTAGCTCTAACACTGATGATCCACCTACAAATGTGAACTGACGTTCAAAAATAAAACATTTGAAAACGGACCATTTTCCACATTTCTGAAGCATGACGTAATGGGGGGGTGTTATCTCTTTTGTCGAAAATCAGCCGTTTTTGCTCGAACATTAAATGCCTCCAAATGGTATTTAATTAACTTCCCGAGCCCCTGGAAGCATGAACATCACTTTAAACATGCTAATTTTAGCTCTAACACTGATGATCCACCTACAAATGTGAACTGACGTTCAAAAAAAAAATAATTGGAAAACGGACCATTTTCCACATTTCTGAAGCATGACGTAATGGGGGGGTGTTATCTCTTTTGTCGAAAATCACCCGTTTTTGCTCGAACATTAAATGCCTCCAAATGGTATTTATTTCACTTCCCGGGGTGAAGAAACCCTTTTTGAGAACTCAGAGTGAGTAAATTGGCCATTTTCATGCACTTTTAACCATTCCATAAATCTTGTGTTTTGGGCCCCTGGAAGCATGAAAATCACTTTAAACATGCTAATTTTAGCTCTAACACTGATGATCCACCTACAAATGTGAACTGACGTTCAAAAATAAAACATTTGAAAACGGACCATTTTCCACATTTCTGAAGCATGACGTAATGGGGGGGTGTTATCTCTTTTGTCGAAAATCAGCCGTTTTTGCTCGAACATTAAATGCCTCCAAATGGTATTTAATTAACTTCCCGAGCCCCTGGAAGCATGAAAATCACTTTAAACATGCTAATTTTAGCTCTAACACTGATGATCGACCTACAAATGTGAACTGACGTTCAAAAATAAAACATTTGAAAACGGACCATTTTCCACATTTCTGAAGCATGACGTAATGGGGGGGTGTTATCTCTTTTGTCGAAAATCAGCCGTTTTTGCTCGAACATTAAATGCCTCCAAATGGTATTTAATTAACTTCCCGGGGTGAAGAAACCCTTTTTGAGAACTCAGAGTGAGTAAATTGGCCATTTTCATGCACTTTTAACCATTCCATAAATCTTGTGTTTTGGGCCCCTGGAAGCATGAAAATCACTTTAAACATGCTAATTTTAGCTCTAACACTGATGATCCACCTACAAATGTGAACTGACGTTCAAAAATAAAACATTTGAAAACGGACCATTTTCCACATTTCTGAAGCATGACGTAATGGGGGGGGTGTTATCTCTTTTGTCGAAAATCAGCCGTTTTTGCTCGAACATTAAATGCCTCCAAATGGTATTTAATTAACTTCCCGGGGTGAAGAAACCCTTTTTGAGAACTCAGAGTGAGTAAATTGGCCATTTTCATGCACTTTTAACCATTCCATAAATCTTGTGTTTTGGGCCCCTGGAAGCATGAAAATCACTTTAAACATGCTAATTTTAGCTCTAACACTGATGATCCACCTACAAATGTGAACTGACGTTCAAAAATAAAACATTTGAAAACGGACCATTTTCCACATTTCTGAAGCATGACGTAATGGGGGGTGTTATCTCTTTTGTCGAAAATCAGCCGTTTTTGCTCGAACATTAAATGCCTCCAAATGGTATTTAATTAACTTCCCGAGCCCCTGGAAGCATGAAAATCACTTTAAACATGCTAATTTTAGCTCTAACACTGATGATCCACCTACAAATGTGAACTGACGTTCAAAAATAAAACATTTGAAAACGGACCATTTTCCACATTTCTGAAGCATGACGTAATGGGGGGGTGTTATCTCTTTTGTCGAAAATCAGCCGTTTTTGCTCGAACATTAAATGCCTCCAAATGGTATTTAATTAACTTCCCGGGGTGAAGAAACCCTTTTTGAGAACTCAGAGTGAGTAAATTGGCCATTTTCATGCACTTTTAACCATTCCATAAATCTTGTGTTTTGGGCCCCTGGAAGCATGAAAATCACTTTAAACATGCTAATTTTAGCTCTAACACTGATGATCCACCTACAAATGTGAACTGACGTTCAAAAATAAAACATTTGAAAACGGACCATTTTCCACATTTCTGAAGCATGACGTAATGGGGGGGTGTTATCTCTTTTGTCGAAAATCAGCCGTTTTTGCTCGAACATTAAATGCCTCCAAATGGTATTTAATTAACTTCCCGAGCCCCTGGAAGCATGAAAATCACTTTAAACATGCTAATTTTAGCTCTAACACTGATGATCCACCTACAAATGTGAACTGACGTTCAAAAATAAAACATTTGAAAACGGACCATTTTCCACATTTCTGAAGCATGACGTAATGGGGGGGTGTTATCTCTTTTGTCGAAAATCCGCCGTTTTTGCTCGAACATTAAATGCCTCCAAATGGTATTTATTTCACTTCCCGGGGTGAAGAAACCCTTTTTGAGAACTCAGAGTGAGTAAATTGGCCATTTTCATGCACTTTTAAACATTCCATAAATCTTGTGTTTTGGGCCCCTGGAAGCATGAAAATCACTTTAAACATGCTAATTTTAGCTCTAACACTGATGATCCACCTACAAATGTGAACTGACGTTCAAAAATAAAACATTTGAAAACGGACCATTTTTCACATTTCTGAAGCATGACGTAATGGGGGGGTGTTATCTCTTTTGTCGAAAATCAGCCGTTTTTGCTCGAACATTAAATGCCTCCAAATGGTATTTAATTAACTTCCCGAGCCCCTGGAAGCATGAAAATCACTTTAAACATGCTAATTTTAGCTCTAACACTGATGATCCACCTACAAATGTGAACTGACGTTCAAAAATAAAACATTTGAAAACGGACCATTTTCCACATTTCTGAAGCATGACGTAATGGGGGGGTGTTATCTCTTTTGTCGAAAATCAGACGTTTTTGCTCGAACATTAAATGCCTCCAAATGGTATTTAATTAACTTCCAGAGCCCCTGGAAGCATGAAAATCACTTTAAACATGCTAATTTTAGCTCAAACATTGATGATCCCCCTACAAATGTGAACTGACGTTCAAAAACAAAACATTTGAAAACGGACCATTTTCCACATTTCTGAAGCATGACGTAATGGGGGGGTAATATCTCTTTTGTCGAAAATCAGCCGTTTTTGCTCAAACATTAAATGCCTCCAAATGGTATTTATTTCACTTCCCGGGGTGAAGAAACCCTTTTTGAGAACTCAGAGTGAGTAAATTGGCCATTTTCATGCACTTTTAACCATTCCATAAATCTTGTGTTTTGGGCCCCTGGAAGCATGAAAATCACTTTAAACATGCTAATTTTAGCTCTAACACTGATGATCCACCTACAAATGTGAACTGACGTTCAAAAATAAAACATTTGAAAAAGGACCATTTTCCACATTTCTGAAGCATGACGTAATGGGGGGGTGTTATCTCTTTTGTCGAAAATCAGCCGTTTTTGCTCGAACATTAAATGCCTCCAAATGGTATTTAATTAACTTCCCGAGCCCCTGGAAGCATGAAAATCACTTTAAACATGCTAATTTTAGCTCTAACACTGATGATCCACCTACAAATGTGAACTGACGTTCAAAAATAAAACATTTGAAAACGGACCATTTTCCACATTTCTGAAGCATGACGTAATGGGGGGGTGTTATCTCTTTTGTCGAAAATCAGCCGTTTTTGCTCGAACATTAAATGCCTCCAAATGGTATTTAATTAACTTCCCGGGGTGAAGAAACCCTTTTTGAGAACTCAGAGTGAGTAAATTGGCCATTTTCATGCACTTTTAACCATTCCATAAATCTTGTGTTTTGGGCCCCTGGAAGCATGAAAATCACTTTAAACATGCTAATTTTAGCTCTAACACTGGTGATCCACCTACAAATGTGAACTGACGTTCAAAAATAAAACATTTGAAAACGGACCATTTTCCACATTTCTGAAGCATGACGTAATGGGGGGGTGTTATCTCTTTTGTCGAAAATCAGCCGTTTTTGCTCGAACATTAAATGCCTCCAAATGGTATTTAATTAACTTCCCGAGCCCCTGGAAGCATGAAAATCACTTTAAACATGCTAATTTTAGCTCTAACACTGATGATCCACCTACAAATGTGAACTGACGTTCAAAAATAAAACATTTGAAAACGGACCATTTTCCACATTTCTGAAGCATGACGTCATGGGGGGGTGTTATCTCTTTTGTCGAAATTCAGCCGTTTTTGCTCGAACATTAAATGCCTCCAAATGGTATTTAATTAACTTCCCGGGGTGAAGAAACCCTTTTTGAGAACTCAGAGTGAGTAAATTGGCCATTTTCATGCACTTTTAACCATTCCATAAATCTTGTGTTTTGGGCCCCTGGAAGCATGAAAATCACTTTAAACATGCTAATTTTAGCTCTAACACTGATGATCCACCTACAAATGTGAACTGACGTTCAAAAATAAAACATTTGAAAACGGACCATTTTCCACATTTCTGAAGCATGACGTAATGGGGGGGTGTTATCTCTTTTGTCGAAAATCAGCCGTTTTTGCTCGAACATTAAATGCCTCCAAATGGTATTTATTTCACTTCCCGATCCCCTGGAAGCATGAAAATCACTTTAAACATGCTAATTTTAGCTCTAACACTGATGATCCACCTACAAATGTGAACTGACGTTCAAAAATAAAACATTTGAAAACGGACCATTTTCCACATTTCTGAAGCATGACGTAATGGGGGGTGTTATCTCTTTTGTCGAAAATCAGCCGTTTTTGCTCGAACATTAAATGCCTCCAAATGGTATTTAATTACCTTCCCGAGCCCCTGGAAGCATGAAAATCACTTTAAACATCCTAATTTTAGCTCTAACACTGATGATCCACCTACAAATGTGAACTGACGTTCAAAAATAAAACATTTGAAAACGGACCATTTTCCACATTTCTGAAGCATGACGTAATGGGGGGGTGTTATCTCTTTTGTCGAAAATCAGCCGTTTTTGCTCGAACATTAAATGCCTCCAAATGGTATTTAATTAACTTCCCGAGCCCCTGGAAGCATGAAAATCACTTTAAACATGCTAATTTTAGCTCTAACACTGATGATCCACCTTCAAATGTGAACTGACGTTCAAAAATAAAACATTTGAAAACGGACCATTTTCCACATTTCTGAAGCATGACGTAATGGGGGGGTGTTCTCTCTTTTGTCGAAAATCAGCCGTTTTTGCTCGAACATTAAATGCCTCCAAATGGTATTTATTTCACTTCCCGAGCCCCTGGAAGCATGAAAATCACTTTAAACATGCTAATTTTAGCTCTAACACTGATGATCCACCTACAAATGTGAACTGACGTTCAAAAATAAAACATTTGAAAACGGACCATTTTCCACATTTCTGAAGCATGACGTAATGGGGGGGTGTTATCTCTTTTGTCGAAAATCAGCCGTTTTTGCTCGAACATTAAATGCCTCCAAATGGTATTTATTTCACTTCCCGGGGTGAAGAAACCCTTTTTGAGAACTCAGAGTGAGTAAATTGGCCATTTTCATGCACTTTTAACCATTCCATAAATCTTGTGTTTTGGGCCCCTGGAAGCATGAAAATCACTTTAAACATGCTAATTTTAGCTCTAACACTGATGATCCACCTACAAATGTGAACTGACTTTCAAAAATAAAACATTTGAAAACGGACCATTTTCCACATTTCTGAAGCATGACGTAATGGGGGGGTGTTATCTCTTTTGTCGAAAATCAGCCGTTTTTGCTCGAACATTAAATGCCTCCAAATGGTATTTAATTAACTTCCCGGGGTGAAGAAACCCTTTTTGAGAACTCAGAGTGAGTAAATTGGCCATTTTCATGCACTTTTAACCATTCCATAAATCTTGTGTTTTGGGCCCCTGGAAGCATGAAAATCACTTTAAACATGCTAATTTTAGCTCTAACACTGATGATCCACCTACAAATGTGAACTGACGTTCAAAAATAAAACATTTGAAAACGGACCATTTTCCACATTTCTGAAGCATGACGTAATGGGGGGGGTGTTATCTCTTTTGTCGAAAATCAGCCGTTTTTGCTCGAACATTAAATGCCTCCAAATGGTATTTAATTAACTTCCCGGGGTGAAGAAACCCTTTTTGAGAACTCAGAGTGAGTAAATTGGCCATTTTCATGCACTTTTAACCATTCCATAAATCTTGTGTTTTGGGCCCCTGGAAGCATGAAAATCACTTTAAACATGCTAATTTTAGCTCTAACACTGATGATCCACCTACAAATGTGAACTGACGTTCAAAAATAAAACATTTGAAAACGGACCATTTTCCACATTTCTGAAGCATGACGTAATGGGGGGTGTTATCTCTTTTGTCGAAAATCAGCCGTTTTTGCTCGAACATTAAATGCCTCCAAATGGTATTTAATTAACTTCCCGAGCCCCTGGAAGCATGAAAATCACTTTAAACATGCTAATTTTAGCTCTAACACTGATGATCCACCTACAAATGTGAACTGACGTTCAAAAATAAAACATTTGAAAACGGACCATTTTCCACATTTCTGAAGCATGACGTAATGGGGGGGTGTTATCTCTTTTGTCGAAAATCAGCCGTTTTTGCTTGAACATTAAATGCCTCCAAATGGTATTTAATTAACTTCCCGGGGTGAAGAAACCCTTTTTGAGAACTCAGAGTGAGTAAATTGGCCATTTTCATGCACTTTTAACCATTCCATAAATCTTGTGTTTTGGGCCCCTGGAAGCATGAAAATCACTTTAAACATGCTAATTTTAGCTCTAACACTGATGATCCACCTACAAATGTGAACTGACGTTCAAAAATAAAACATTTGAAAACGGACCATTTTCCACATTTCTGAAGCATGACGTAATGGGGGGGTGTTATCTCTTTTGTCGAAAATCAGCCGTTTTTGCTCGAACATTAAATGCCTCCAAATGGTATTTAATTAACTTCCCGAGCCCCTGGAAGCATGAAAATCACTTTAAACATGCTAATTTTAGCTCTAACACTGATGATCCACCTACAAATGTGAACTGACGTTCAAAAATAAAACATTTGAAAACGGACCATTTTCCACATTTCTGAAGCATGACGTAATGGGGGGGTGTTATCTCTTTTGTCGAAAATCACCCGTTTTTGCTCGAACATTAAATGCCTCCAAATGGTATTTATTTCACTTCCCGGGGTGAAGAAACCCTTTTTGAGAACTCAGAGTGAGTAAATTGGCCATTTTCATGCACTTTTACCCATTCCATAAATCTTGTGTTTTGGGCCCCTGGAAGCATGAAAATCACTTTAAACATGCTAATTTTAGCTCTAACACTGATGATCCACCTACAAATGTGAACTGACGTTCAAAAATAAAACATTTGAAAACGGACCATTTTCCACATTTCTGAAGCATGACGTAATGGGGGGGTGTTATCTCTTTTGTCGAAAATCAGCCGTTTTTGCTCGAACATTAAATGCCTCCAAATGGTATTTAATTAACTTCCCGAGCCCCTGGAAGCATGAAAATCACTTTAAACATGCTAATTTTAGCTCTAACACTGATGATCCACCTACAAACGTGAACTGACGTTCAAAAATAAAACATTTGAAAACGGACCATTTTCCACATTTCTGAAGCATGACGTAATGGGGGGGTGTTATCTCTTTTGTCGAAAATCAGCCGTTTTTGCTCGAACATTAAATGCCTCCAAATGGTATTTAATTAACTTCCCGGGGTGAAGAAACCCTTTTTGAGAACTCAGAGTGAGTAAATTGGCCATTTTCATGCACTTTTAACCATTCCATAAATCTTGTGTTTTGGGCCCCTGGAAGCATGAAAATCACTTTAAACATGCTAATTTTAGCTCTAACACTGATGATCCACCTACAAATGTGAACTGACGTTCAAAAATAAAACATTTGAAAACGGACCATTTTCCACATTTCTGAAGCATGACGTAATGGGGGGGTGTTATCTCTTTTATCGAAAATCCGCCGTTTTTGCTCGAACATTAAATGCCTCCAAATGGTATTTAATTAACTTCCCGAGCCCCTGGAAGCATGAAAA
Source organism: Lissotriton vulgaris (assembly GCF_964263255.1). Lineage (NCBI taxonomy): Eukaryota > Metazoa > Chordata > Amphibia > Caudata > Salamandridae > Lissotriton > Lissotriton vulgaris. The sequence continues at coordinate 30,575 of NW_028244485.1, forward strand.
TCACTTTAAACAATCTAATTTTAGCTCTAACACTGATGATCCACCTACAAATGTGAACTGACGTTCAAAAATAAAACATTTGAAAACGGACCATTTTCCACATTTCTGAAGCATGACGTAATGGGGGGGTGTTATCTCTTTTGTCGAAAATCAGCCGTTTTTGCTCGAACATTAAATGCCTCCAAATGGTATTTAATTAACTTCCCGAGCCCCTGGAAGCATGAAAATCACTTTAAACATGCTAATTTTAGCTCTAACACTGATGATCCACCTACAAATGTGAACTGACGTTCAAAAATAAAACATTTGAAAACGGACCATTTTCCACATTTCTGAAGCATGACGTAATGGGGGGGTGTTATCTCTTTTGTCGAAAATCAGCCGTTTTTGCTCGAACATTAAATGCCTCCAAATGGTATTTAATTAACTTCCCGGGGTGAAGAAACCCTTTTTGAGAACTCAGAGTGAGTAAATTGGCAATTTTCATGCACTTTTAACCATTCCATAAATCTTGTGTTTTGGGCCCCTGGAAGCATGAAAATCACTTTAAACATGCTAATTTTAGCTCTAACACTGATGATCCACCTACAAATGTGAACTGACGTTCAAAAATAAAACATTTGAAAACGGACCATTTTCCACATTTCTGAAGCATGACGTAATGGGGGGGTGTTATCTCTTTTGTCGAAAATCAGCCGTTTTTGCTCGAACATTAAATGCCTCCAAATGGTATTTAATAAACTTCCCGAGCCCCTGGAAGCATGAAAATCACTTTAAACATGCAAATTTTAGCTCTAACACTGATGATCCACCTACAAATGTGAACTGACGTTCAAAAATAAAACATTTGAAAACGGACCATTTTCCACATTTCTGAAGCATGACGTAATGGGGGGGTGTTATCTATTTTGTCGAAAATCAGCCGTTTTTGCTCGAACATTAAATGCCTCCAAATGGTATTTAATTAACTTCCCGGGGTGAAGAAACCCTTTTTGAGAACTCAGAGTGAGTAAATTGGCCATTTTCATGCACTTTTAACCATTCCATAAATCTTGTGTTTTGGGCCCCTGGAAGCATGAAAATCACTTTAAACATGCTAATTTTAGCTCTAACACTGATGATCCACCTACAAATGTGAACTGACGTTCAAAAATAAAACATTTGAAAACGGACCATTTTCCACATTTCTGAAGCATGACGTAATGGGGGGGTGTTATCTCTTTTGTCGAAAATCAGCCGTTTTTGCTCGAACATTAAATGCCTCCAAATGGTATTTAATTAACTTCCCGAGCCCCTGGAAGCATGAAAATCACTTTAAACATGCTAATTTTAGCTCTAACACTGATGATCCACCTACAAATGTGAACTGACGTTCAAAAATAAAACATTTGAAAACGGACCATTTTCCACATTTCTGAAGCATGACGTAATGGGGGGGTGTTATCTCTTTTGTCGAAAATCAGCCATTTTTGCTCGAACATTAAATGCCTCCAAATGGTATTTAATTAACTTCCCGGGGTGAAGAAACCCTTTTTGAGAACTCAGAGTGAGTAAATTGGCCATTTTCATGCACTTTTAACCATTCCATAAATCTTGTGTTTTGGGCCCCTGGAAGCATGAAAATCACTTTAAACATGCTAATTTTACCTCTAACACTGATGATCCACCTACAAATGTGAACTGACGTTCAAAAATAAAACATTTGAAAACGGACCATTTTCCACATTTCTGAAGCATGACGTAATGGGGGGGTGTTATCTCTTTTGTCGAAAATCAGCCGTTTTTGCTCGAACATTAAATGCCTCCAAATGGTATTTAATTAACTTCCCGATCCCCTGGAAGCATGAAAATCACTTTAAACATGCTAATTTTAGCTCTAACACTGATGATCCACCTACAAATGTGAACTGACGTTCAAAAATAAAACATTTGAAAACGGACCATTTTCCACATTTCTGAAGCATGACGTAATGGGGGGGTGTTATCTCTTTTGTCGAAAATCAGCCGTTTTTGCTCGAACATTAAATGCCTCCAAATGGTATTTAATTAACTTCCCGAGCCCCTGGAAGCATGAAAATCACTTTAAACATGCTAATGTTAGCTCTAACACTGATGATCCACCTACAAATGTGAACTGACGTTCAAAAATAAAACATTTGAAAACGGACCATTTTCCACATTTCTGAAGCATGACGTAATGGGGGGGTGTTATCTCTTTTGTCGAAAATCAGCCGTTTTTGCTCGAACATTAAATGCCTCCAAATGGTATTTAATTAACTTCCCGGGGTGAAGAAACCCTTTTTGAGAACTCAGAGTGAGTAAATTGGCCATTTTCATGCACTTTTAACCATTCCATAAATCTTGTGTTTTGGGCCCCTGGAAGCATGAAAATCACTTTAAACATGCTAATTTTAGCTCTAACACTGATGATCCACCTACAAATGTGAACTGACGTTCAAAAATAAAACATTTGAAAACGGACCATTTTCCACATTTCTGAAGCATGACGTAATGGGGGGGTGTTATCTCTTTTGTCGAAAATCAGCCGTTTTTGCTGGAACATTAAATGCCTCCAAATGGTATTTAATTAACTTCCCGAGCCCCTGGAAGCATGAAAATCACTTTAAACATGCTAATTTTAGCTCAAACACTGATGATCCCCCTACAAATGTGAACTGACGTTCAAAAATAAAACATTTGAAAACGGACCATTTTCCACATTTCTGAAGCGTGACGTAATGGGGGGTGTTATCTCTTTTGTCGAAAATCAGCCGTTTTTGCTCGAACATTAAATGCCTCCAAATGGTATTTATTTCACTTCCCGGGGTGAAGAAACCCTTTTTGAGAACTCAGAGTGAGTAAATTGGCCATTTTCATGCACTTTTAACCATTCCATAAATCTTGTGTTTTGGGCCCCTGGAAGCATGAAAATCACTTTAAACATGCTAATTTTAGCTCTAACACTGATGATCCACCTACAAATGTGAACTGACGTTCAAAAATAAAACATTTGAAAACGGACCATTTTCCACATTTCTGAAGCATGACGTAATGGGGGGGTGTTATCTCTTTTGTCGAAAATCAGCCGTTTTTGCTCGAACATTAAATGCCTCCAAATGGTATTTAATTAACTTCCCGAGCCCCTGGAAGCATGAAAATCACTTTAAACATGCTAACTTTAGCTCTAACACTGATGATCCACCTACAAATGTGAACTGACGTTCAAAAATAAAACATTTGAAAACGGACCATTTTCCACATTTCTGAAGCATGACGTAATGGGGGGGTGTTATCTCTTTTGTCGAACATCAGCCGTTTTTGCTCGAACATTAAATGCCTCCAAATGGTATTTAATTAACTTCCCGGGGTGAAGAAACCCTTTTTGAGAACTCAGAGTGAGTAAATTGGCCATTTTCATGCACTTTTAACCATTCCATAAATCTTGTGTTTTGGGCCCCTGGAAGCATGAAAATCACTTTAAACATGCTAATTTTAGCTCTAACACTGATGATCCACCTACAAATGTGAACTGACGTTCAAAAATAAAACATTTGAAAACGGACCATTTTCCACATTTCTGAAGCATGACGTAATGGGGGGGTGTTATCTCTTTTGTCGAAAATCAGCCGTTTTTGCTCGAACATTAAATGCCTCCAAATGGTATTTAATTAACTTCCCGAGCCCCTGGAAGCATGAAAATCACTTTAAACATGCTAACTTTAGCTCTAACACTGATGATCCACCTACAAATGTGAACTGACGTTCAAAAATAAAACATTTGAAAACGGACCATTTTCCACATTTCTGAAGCATGACGTAATGGGGGGGTGTTATCTCTTTTGTCGAACATCAGCCGTTTTTGCTCGAACATTAAATGCCTCCAAATGGTATTTAATTAACTTCCCGGGGTGAAGAAACCCTTTTTGAGAACTCAGAGTGAGTAAATTGGCCATTTTCATGCACTTTTAACCATTCCATAAATCTTGTGTTTTGGGCCCCTGGAAGCATGAAAATCACTTTAAACATGCTAATTTTAGCTCTAACACTGATGATCCACCTACAAATGTGAACTGACGTTCAAAAATAAAACATTTGAAAACGGACCATTTTCCACATTTCTGAAGCATGACGTAATGGGGGGGTGTTATCTCTTTTGTCGAAAATCAGCCGTTTTTGCTCGAACAATAAATGCCTCCAAATGGTATTTAATAAACTTCCCGAGCCCCTGGAAGCATGAAAATCACTTTAAACATGCTAATTTTAGCTCTAACACTGATGATCCACCTACAAATGTGAACTGACGTTCAAAAATAAAACATTTGAAAACGGACCATTTTCCACATTTCTGAAGCATGACGTAATGGGGGGGTGTTATCTCTTTTGTCGAAAATCAGCCGTTTTTGCTCGAACATTAAATGCCTCCAAATGGTATTTAATTAACTTCCCGAGCCCCTGGAAGCATGAAAATCACTTTAAACATGCTAATTTTAGCTCTAACACTGATGATCCACCTACAAATATGAACTGACGTTCAAAAATAAAACATTTGAAAACGGACCATTTTCCACATTTCTGAAGCATGACGTAATGGGGGGGTGTTATCTCTTTTGTCGAAAATCAGCCGTTTTTGCTCGAACATTAAATGCCTCCAAATGGTATTTATTTCACTTCCCGAGCCCCTGAAAGCATGAAAATCACTTTAAACATGCTAATTTTAGCTCTAACACTGATGATCCACCTACAAATGTGAACTGACGTTCAAAAATAAAACATTTGAAAACGGACCATTTTCCACATTTCTGAAGCATGACGTAATGGGGGGGGTGTTATCTCTTTTGTCGAAAATCAGCCGTTTTTGCTCGAACATTAAATGCCTCCAAATGGTATTTAATTAACTTCCCGAGCCCCTGGAAGCATGAAAATCACTTTAAACATGCTAATTTTAGCTCTAACACTGATGATCCACCTACAAATGTGAACTGACGTTCAAAAATAAAACATTTGAAAACGGACCATTTTCCACATTTCTGAAGCATGACGTAATGGGGGGGTGTTATCTCTTTTGTCGAAAATCAGCCGTTTTTGCTCGAACATTAAATGCCTCCAAATGGTATTTAATTAACTTCCCGGGGTGAAGAAACCCTTTTTGAGAACTCAGAGTGAGTAAATTGGCCATTTTCATGCACTTTTAACCATTCCATAAATCTTGTGTTTTGGGCCCCTGGAAGCATGAAAATCACTTTAAACATGCTAATTTTAGCTCTAACACTGATGATCCACCTACAAATGTGAACTGACGTTCAAAAATAAAACATTTGAAAACGGACCATTTTCCACATTTCTGAAGCATGACGTAATGGGGGGGTGTTATCTCTTTTGTCGAAAATCAGCCGTTTTTGCTCGAACATTAAATGCCTCCAAATGGTATTTAATTAACTTCCCGAGCCCCTGGAAGCATGAAAATCACTTTAAACATGCTAATTTTAGCTCTAACACTGATGATCCACCTACAAATGTGAACTGACGTTCAAAAATAAAACATTTGAAAACGGACCATTTTCCACATTTCTGAAGCATGACGTAATGGGGGGGTGTTATCTCTTTTGTCGAAAATCAGCCGTTTTTGCTCGAACATTAAATGCCTCCAATGGTATTTAATTAACTTCCCGAGCCCCTGGAAGCATGAAAATCACTTTAAACATGCTAATTTTAGCTCTAACACTGATGATCCACCTACAAATGTGAACTGACGTTCAAAAATAAAACATTTGAAAACGGACCATTTTCCACATTTCTGAAGCATGACGTAATGGGGGGGTGTTATCTCTTTTGTCGAAAATCAGCCGTTTTTGCTCGAACATTAAATGCCTCCAAATGGTATTTAATTAACTTCCCGGGGTGAAGAAACCCTTTTTGAGAACTCAGAGTGAGTAAATTGGCAATTTTCATGCACTTTTAACCATTCCATAAATCTTGTGTTTTGGGCCCCTGGAAGCATGAAAAACACTTTAAACATGCTAATTTTAGCTCTAACACTGATGATCCACCTACAAATGTGAACTGACGTTCAAAAATAAAACATTTGAAAACGGACCATTTTCCACATTTCTGAAGCATGACGTAATGGGGGGGTGTTATCTCTTTTGTCGAAAATCAGCCGTTTTTGCTCGAACATTAAATGCCTCCAAATGGTATTTAATTAACTTCCCGAGCCCCTGGAAGCATGAAAATCACTTTAAACATGCTAATTTTAGCTCTAACACTGATGATCCCCGTACAAATGTGAACTGACGTTCAAAAATAAAACATTTGAAAACGGACCATTTTCCACATTTCTGAAGCATGACGTAATGGGGGGGTGTTATCTCTTTTGTCGAAAATCAGCCGTTTTTGCTCGAACATTAAATGCCTCCAAATGGTATTTATTTCACTTCCCGGGGTGAAGAAACCCTTTTTGAGAACTCAGAGTGAGTAAATTGGCCATTTTCATGCACTTTTAACCATTCCATAAATCTTGTGTTTTGGGCCCCTGGAAGCATGAAAATCACTTTAAACATGCTCATTTTAGCTCTAACACTGATGATCCACCTACAAATGTGAACTGACGTTCAAAAATAAAACATTTGAAAACGGACCATTTTCCACATTTCTGAAGCATGACGTAATGGGGGGGTGTTATCTCTTTTGTCGAAAATCAGCCGTTTTTGCTCGAACATTAAATGCCTCCAAATGGTATTTAATAAACTTCCCGAGCCCCTGGAAGCATGAAAATCACTTTAAACATGCTAATTTTAGCTCTAACACTGATGATCCACCTACAAATGTGAACTGACGTTCAAAAATAAAACATTTGAAAACGGACCATTTTCCACATTTCTGAAGCATGACGTAATGGGGGGGTGTTATCTCTTTTGTCGAAAATCAGCCGTTTTTGCTCGAACATTAAATGCCTCCAAATGGTATTTAATTAACTTCCCGAGCCCCTGGAAGCATGAAAATCACTTTAAACATGCTAATTTTAGCTCTAACACTGATGATCCACCTACAAATGTGAACTGACGTTCAAAAATAAAACATTTGAAAACGGACCATTTTCCACATTTCTGAAGCATGACGTAATGGGGGGGTGTTATCTCTTTTGTCGAAAATCAGCCGTTTTTGCTCGAACATTAAATGCCTCCAAATGGTATTTAATTAACTTCCCGGGGTGAAGAAACCCTTTTTGAGAACTCAGAGTGAGTAAATTGGCAATTTTCATGCACTTTTAACCATTCCATAAATCTTGTGTTTTGGGCCCCTGGAAGCATGAAAAACACTTTAAACATGCTAATTTTAGCTCTAACACTGATGATCCACCTACAAATGTGAACTGACGTTCAAAAATAAAACATTTGAAAACGGACCATTTTCCACATTTCTGAAGCATGACGTAATGGGGGGGTGTTATCTCTTTTGTCGAAAATCAGCCGTTTTTGCTCGAACATTAAATGCCTCCAAATGGTATTTAATTAACTTCCCGAGCCCCTGGAAGCATGAAAATCACTTTTAAAGATGCTAATTTTAGCTCTAACACTGATGATCCCCGTACAAATGTGAACTGACGTTCAAAAAAAAAACATTTGAAAACGGACCATTTTCCACATTTCTGAAGCATGACGTAATGGGGGGGTGTTATCTCTTTTGTCGAAAATCAGCCGTTTTTGCTCGAACATTAAATGCCTCCAAATGGTATTTATTTCACTTCCCGGGGTGAAGAAACCCTTTTTGAGAACTCAGAGTGAGTAAATTGGCCATTTTCATGCACTTTTAACCATTCCATAAATCTTGTGTTTTGGGCCCCTGGAAGCATGAAAATCACTTTAAACATGCTAATTTTAGCTCTAACACTGATGATCCACCTACAAATGTGAACTGACGTTCAAAAATAAAACATTTGAAAACGGACCATTTTCCACATTTCTGAAGCATGACGTAATGGGGGGGTGTTATCTCTTTTGTCGAAAATCAGCCGTTTTTGCTCGAACATTAAATGCCTCCAAATGGTATTTAATAAACTTCCCGAGCCCCTGGAAGCATGAAAATCACTTTAAACATGCTAATTTTAGCTCTAACACTGATGATCCACCTACAAATGTGAACTGACGTTCAAAAATAAAACATTTGAAAACGGACCATTTTCCACATTTCTGAAGCATGACGTAATGGGGGGGTGTTATCTCTTTTGTCGAAAATCAGCCGTTTTTGCTCGAACATTAAATGCCTCCAAATGGTATTTAATTAACTTCCCGGGGTGAAGAAACCCTTTTTGAGAACTCAGAGTGAGTAAATTGGCCATTTTCATGCACTTTTAACCATTCCATAAATCTTGTGTTTTGGGCCCCTGGAAGCATGAAAATCACTTTAAACATGCTAATTTTAGCTCTAACACTGATGATCCACCTACAAATGTGAACTGACGTTCAAAAATAAAACATTTGAAAACGGACCATTTTCCACATTTCTGAAGCATGACGTAATGGGGGGGTGTTATCTCTTTTGTCGAAAATCAGCCGTTTTTGCTCGAACATTAAATGCCTCCAAATGGTATTTAATTAACTTCCCGGGCCCCTGGAAGCATGAAAATCACTTTAAACATGCTAATTTTAGCTCTAACACTGATGATCCACCTACAAATGTGAACTGACGTTCAAAAATAAAACATTTGAAAACGGACCATTTTCCACATTTCTGAAGCATGACGTAATGGGGGGGTGTTATCTCTTTTGTCGAAAATCAGCCATTTTTGCTCGAACATTAAATGCCTCCAAATGGTATTTAATTAACTTCCCGGGGTGAAGAAACCCTTTTTGAGAACTCAGAGTGAGTAAATTGGCCATTTTCATGCACTTTTAACCATTCCATAAATCTTGTGTTTTGGGCCCCTGGAAGCATGAAAATCACTTTAAACATGCTAATTTTAGCTCTAACACTGATGATCCACCTACAAATGTGAACTGACGTTCAAAAATAAAACATTTGAAAACGGACCATTTTCCACATTTCTGAAGCATGACGTAATGGGGGGGGGTGTTATCTCTTTTGTCGAAAATCAGCCGTTTTTGCTCGAACATTAAATGCCTCCAAATGGTATTTAATTAACTTCCCGATCCCCTGGAAGCATGAAAATCACTTTAAACATGCTAATTTTAGCTCTAACACTGATGATCCACCTACAAATGTGAACTGACGTTCAAAAATAAAACATTTGAAAACGGACCATTTTCCACATTTCTGAAGCATGACGTAATGGGGGGGTGTTATCTCTTTTGTCGAAAATCAGCCGTTTTTGCTCGAACATTAAATGCCTCCAAATGGTATTTAATTAACTTCCCGAGCCCCTGGAAGCATGAAAATCACTTTAAACATGCTAATGTTAGCTCTAACACTGATGATCCACCTACAAATGTGAACTGACGTTCAAAAATAAAACATTTGAAAACGGACCATTTTCCACATTTCTGAAGCATGACCTAATGGGGGGGTGTTATCTCTTTTGTCGAAAATCAGCCGTTTTTGCTCGAACATTAAATGCCTCCAAATGGTATTTAATTAACTTCCCGGGGTGAAGAAACCCTTTTTGAGAACTCAGAGTGAGTAAATTGGCCATTTTCATGCACTTTTAACCATTCCATAAATCTTGTGTTTTGGGCCCCTGGAAGCATGAAAATCACTTTAAACATGCTAATTTTAGCTCTAACACTGATGATCCACCTACAAATGTGAACTGACGTTCAAAAATAAAACATTTGAAAACGGACCATTTTCCACATTTCTGAAGCATGACGTAATGGGGGGGTGTTATCTCTTTTGTCGAAAATCAGACGTTTTTGCTCGAACATTAAATGCCTCCAAATGGTATTTAATTAACTTCCAGAGCCCCTGGAAGCATGAAAATCACTTTAAACATGCTAATTTTAGCTCAAACATTGATGATCCCCCTACAAATGTGAACTGACGTTCAAAAACAAAACATTTGAAAACGGACCATTTTCCACATTTCTGAAGCATGACGTAATGGGGGGGTAATATCTCTTTTGTCGAAAATCAGCCGTTTTTGCTCAAACATTAAATGCCTCCAAATGGTATTTATTTCACTTCCCGGGGTGAAGAAACCCTTTTTGAGAACTCAGAGTGAGTAAATTGGCCATTTTCATGCACTTTTAACCATTCCATAAATCTTGTGTTTTGGGCCCCTGGAAGCATGAAAATCACTTTAAACATGCTAATTTTAGCTCTAACACTGATGATCCACCTACAAATGTGAACTGACGTTCAAAAATAAAACATTTGAAAAAGGACCATTTTCCACATTTCTGAAGCATGACGTAATGGGGGGGTGTTATCTCTTTTGTCGAAAATCAGCCGTTTTTGCTCGAACATTAAATGCCTCCAAATGGTATTTAATTAACTTCCCGAGCCCCTGGAAGCATGAAAATCACTTTAAACATGCTAATTTTAGCTCTAACACTGATGATCCACCTACAAATGTGAACTGACGTTCAAAAATAAAACATTTGAAAACGGACCATTTTCCACATTTCTGAAGCATGACGTAATGGGGGGGTGTTATCTCTTTTGTCGAAAATCAGCCGTTTTTGCTCGAACATTAAATGCCTCCAATTGGTATTTAATTAACTTCCCGGGGTGAAGAAACCCTTTTTGAGAACTCAGAGTGAGTAAATTGGCCATTTTCATGCACTTTTAACCATTCCATAAATCTTGTGTTTTGGGCCCCTGGAAGCATGAAAATCACTTTAAACATGCTAATTTTAGCTCTAACACTGATGATCCACCTACAAATGTGAACTGACGTTCAAAAATAAAACATTTGAAAACGGACCATTTTCCACATTTCTGAAGCATGACGTAATGGGGGGGTGTTATCTCTTTTGTCGAAAATCAGCCGTTTTTGCTCGAACATTAAATGCCTCCAAATGGTATTTAATTAACTTCCCGAGCCCCTGGAAGCATGAAAATCACTTTAAACATGCTAATTTTAGCTCTAACACTGATGATCGACCTACAAATGTGAACTGACGTTCAAAAATAAAACATTTGAAAACGGACCATTTTCCACATTTCTGAAGCATGACGTCATGGGGGGGTGTTATCTCTTTTGTCGAAATTCAGCCGTTTTTGCTCGAACATTAAATGCCTCCAAATGGTATTTAATTAACTTCCCGGGGTGAAGAAACCCTTTTTGAGAACTCAGAGTGAGTAAATTGGCCATTTTCATGCACTTTTAACCATTCCATAAATCTTGTGTTTTGGGCCCCTGGAAGCATGAAAATCACTTTAAACATGCTAATTTTAGCTCTAACACTGATGATCCACCTACAAATGTGAACTGACGTTCAAAAATAAAACATTTGAAAACGGACCATTTTCCACATTTCTGAAGCATGACGTAATGGCGGGGTGTTAACTCTTTTGTCGAAAATCAGCCGTTTTTGCTCGAACATTAAATGCCTCCAAATGGTATTTAATTAACTTCCCGATCCCCTGGAAGCATGAAAATCACTTTAAACATGCTAATTTTAGCTCTAACACTGATGATCCACCTACAAATGTGAACTGACGTTCAAAAATAAAACATTTGAAAACGGACCATTTTCCACATTTCTGAAGCATGACGTAATGGGGGGGTGTTATCTCTTTTGTCGAAAATCAGCCGTTTTTGCTCGAACATTAAATGCCTCCAAATGGTATTTAATTACCTTCCCGAGCCCCTGGAAGCATGAAAATCACTTTAAACATCCTAATTTTAGCTCTAACACTGATGATCCACCTACAAATGTGAACTGACGTTCAAAAATAAAACATTTGAAAACGGACCATTTTCCACATTTCTGAAGCATGACGTAATGGGGGGGTGTTATCTCTTTTGTCGAAAATCAGCCGTTTTTGCTCGAACATTAAATGCCTCCAAATGGTATTTAATTAACTTCCCGAGCCCCTGGAAGCATGAAAATCACTTTAAACATGCTAATTTTAGCTCTAACACTGATGATCCACCTTCAAATGTGAACTGACGTTCAAAAATAAAACATTTGAAAACGGACCATTTTCCACATTTCTGAAGCATGACGTAATGGGGGGTGTTCTCTCTTTTGTCGAAAATCAGCCGTTTTTGCTCGAACATTAAATGCCTCCAAATGGTATTTATTTCACTTCCCGAGCCCCTGGAAGCATGAAAATCACTTTAAACATGCTAATTTTAGCTCTAACACTGATGATCCACCTACAAATGTGAACTGACGTTCAAAAATAAAACATTTGAAAACGGACCATTTTCCACATTTCTGAAGCATGACGTAATGGGGGGGTGTTATCTCTTTTGTCGAAAATCAGCCGTTTTTGCTCGAACATTAAATGCCTCCAAATGGTATTTATTTCACTTCCCGGGGTGAAGAAACCCTTTTTGAGAACTCAGAGTGAGTAAATTGGCCATTTTCATGCACTTTTAACCATTCCATAAATCTTGTGTTTTGGGCCCCTGGAAGCATGAAAATCACTTTAAACATGCTAATTTTAGCTCTAACACTGATGATCCACCTACAAATGTGAACTGACGTTCAAAAATAAAACATTTGAAAACGGACCATTTTCCACATTTCTGAAGCATGACGTAATGGGGGGGTGTTATCTCTTTTGTCGAAAATCAGCCGTTTTTGCTCGAACATTAAATGCCTCCAAATGGTATTTAATTAACTTCCCGGGGTGAAGAAACCCTTTTTGAGAACTCAGAGTGAGTAAATTGGCCATTTTCATGCACTTTTAACCATTCCATAAATCTTGTGTTTTGGGCCCCTGGAAGCATGAAAATCACTTTAAACATGCTAATTTTAGCTCTAACACTGATGATCCACCTACAAATGTGAACTGACGTTCAAAAATAAAACATTTGAAAACGGACCATTTTCCACATTTCTGAAGCATGACGTAATGGGGGGGTGTTATCTCTTTTGTCGAAAATCAGCCGTTTTTGCTCGAACATTAAATGCCTCCAAATGGTATTTAATTAACTTCCCGAGCCCCTGGAAGCATGAAAATCACTTTAAACATGCTAATTTTAGCTCAAACACTGATGATCCCCCTACAAATGTGAACTGACGTTCAAAAATAAAACATTTGAAAACGGACCATTTTCCACATTTCTGAAGCATGACGTAATGGGGGGGTGTTATCTCTTTTGTCGAAAATCAGCCGTTTTTGCTCGAACATTAAATGCCTCCAAATGGTATTTATTTCACTTCCCGGGGTGAAGAAACCCTTTTTGAGAACTCAGAGTGAGTAAATTGGCCATTTTCATGCACTTTTAACCATTCCATAAATCTTGTGTTTTGGGCCCCTGGAAGCATGAAAATCACTTTAAACATGCTAATTTTAGCTCTAACACTGATGATCCACCTACAAATGTGAACTGACGTTCAAAAATAAAACATTTGAAAACGGACCATTTTCCACATTTCTGAAGCATGACGTAATGGGGGGTGTTATCTCTTTTGTCGAAAATCAGCCGTTTTTGCTCGAACATTAAATGCCTCCAAATGGTATTTAATTAACTTCCCGAGCCCCTGGAAGCATGAAAATCACTTTAAACATGCTAATTTTAGCTCTAACACTGATGATCCACCTACAAATGTGAACTGACGTTCAAAAATAAAACATTTGAAAACGGACCATTTTCCACATTTCTGAAGCATGACGTAATGGGGGGGTGTTATCTCTTTTGTCGAAAATCAGCCGTTTTTGCTCGAACATTAAATGCCTCCAAATGGTATTTAATTAACTTCCCGGGGTGAAGAAACCCTTTTTGAGAACTCAGAGTGAGTAAATTGGCCATTTTCATGCACTTTTAACCATTCCATAAATCTTGTGTTTTGGGCCCCTGGAAGCATGAAAATCACTTTAAACATGCTAATTTTAGCTCTAACACTGATGATCCACCTACAAATGTGAACTGACGTTCAAAAATAAAACATTTGAAAACGGACCATTTTCCACATTTCTGAAGCATGACCTAATGGGGGGGTGTTATCTCTTTTGTCGAAAATCAGCCGTTTTTGCTCGAACATTAAATGCCTCCAAATGGTATTTAATTAACTTCCCGATCCCCTGGAAGCATGAAAATCACTTTAAACATGCTAATTTTAGCTCTAACACTGATGATCCACCTACAAATGTGAACTGACGTTCAAAAATAAAACATTTGAAAACGGACCATTTTCCACATTTCTGAAGCATGACGTAATGGGGGGGTGTTATCTCTTTTGTCGAAAATCAGCCGTTTTTGCTCGAACATTAAATGCCTCCAAATGGTATTTAATTAACTTCCCGAGCCCCTGGAAGCATGAAAATCACTTTAAACATGCTAATTTTAGCTCTAACACTGATGATCCACCTACAAATGTGAACTGACGTTCAAAAATAAAACATTTGAAAACGGACCATTTTCCACATTTCTGAAGCATGACGTAATGGGGGGGTGTTATCTCTTTTGTCGAAAATCAGCCGTTTTTGCTCGAACATTAAATGCCTCCAAATGGTATTTAATTAACTTCCCGAGCCCCTGGAAGCATGAAAATCACTTTAAACATGGTAATTTTAGCTCTAACACTGATGATCCACCTTCAAATGTGAACTGACGTTCAAAAATAAAACATTTGAAAACGGACCATTTTCCACATTTCTGAAGCATGACGTAATGGGGGGGTGTTCTCTCTTTTGTCGAAAATCAGCCGTTTTTGCTCGAACATTAAATGCCTCCAAATGGTATTTAATTAACTTCCCGAGCCCCTGGAAGCATGAAAATCACTTTAAACATGCTAATTTTAGCTCTAACACTGATGATCCACCTACAAATGTGAACTGACGTTCAAAAATAAAACATTTGAAAACGGACCATTTTCCACATTTCTGAAGCATGACGTAATGGGGGGGTGTTATCTCTTTTGTCGAAAATCAGCCGTTTTTGCTCGAACATTAAATGCCTCCAAATGGTATTTATTTCACTTCCCGGGGTGAAGAAACCCTTTTTGAGAACTCAGAGTGAGTAAATTGGCCATTTTCATGCACTTTTAACCATTCCATAAATCTTGTGTTTTGGGCCCCTGGAAGCATGAAAATCACTTTAAACATGCTAATTTTAGCTCTAACACTGATGATCCACCTACAAATGTGAACTGACGTTCAAAAATAAAACATTTGAAAACGGACCATTTTTCACATTTCTGAAGCATGACGTAATGGGGGGGTGTTATCTCTTTTGTCGAAAATCAGCCGTTTTTGCTCGAACATTAAATGCCTCCAAATGGTATTTAATTAACTTCCCGAGCCCCTGGAAGCATGAAAATCACTTTAAACATGCTAATTTTAGCTCTAACACTGATGATCCACCTACAAATGTGAACTGACGTTCAAAAATAAAACATTTGAAAACGGACCATTTTCCACATTTCTGAAGCATGACGTAATGGGGGGGTGTTATCTCTTTTGTCGAAAATCAGCCGTTTTTGCTCGAACATTAAATGCCTCCAAATGGTATTTAATTAACTTCCCGGGGTGAAGAAACCCTTTTTGAGAACTCAGAGTGAGTAAATTGGCCATTTTCATGCACTTTTAACCATTCCATAAATCTTGTGTTTTGGGCCCCTGGAAGCATGAAAATCACTTTAAACATGCTAATTTTAGCTCTAACACTGATGATCCACCTACAAATGTGAACTGACGTTCAAAAATAAAACATTTGAAAACGGACCATTTTCCACATTTCTGAAGCATGACGTAATGGGGGGGTGTTATCTCTTTTGTCGAAAATCAGCCGTTTTTGCTCGAACATTAAATGCCTCCAAATGGTATTTAATTAACTTCCCGAGCCCCTGGAAGCATGAAAATCACTTTAAACATGCTAATTTTAGCTCTAACACTGATGATCCACCTACAAATGTGAACTGACGTTCAAAAATAAAACATTTGAAAACGGACCATTTTCCACATTTCTGAAGCATGACGTAATGGGGGGGGTGTTATCTCTTTTGTCGAAAATCAGCCGTTTTTGCTCGAACATTAAATGCCTCCAAATGGTATTTAATTAACTTCCCGGGGTGAAGAAACCCTTTTTGAGAACTCAGAGTGAGTAAATTGGCCATTTTCATGCACTTTTAACCATTCCATAAATCTTGTGTTTTGGGCCCCTGGAAGCATGAAAATCACTTTAAACATGCTAATTTTAGCTCTAACACTGATGATCCACCTACCAATGTGAACTGACGTTCAAAAATAAAACATTTGAAAACGGACCATTTTCCACATTTCTGAAGCATGACCTAATGGGGGGGTGTTATCTCTTTTGTCGAAAATCAGCCGTTTTTGCTCGAACATTAAATGCCTCCAAATGGTATTTAATTAACTTCCCGATCCCCTGGAAGCATGAAAATCACTTTAAACATGCTAATTTTAGCTCTAACACTGATGATCCACCTACAAATGTGAACTGACGTTCAAAAATAAAACATTTGAAAACGGACCATTTTCCACATTTCTGAAGCATGACGTAATGGGGGGGTGTTATCTCTTTTGTCGAAAATCAGCCGTTTTTGCTCGAACATTAAATGCCTCCAAATGGTATTTAATTAACTTCCCGAGCCCCTGGAAGCATGAAAATCACTTTAAACATGGTAATTTTAGCTCTAACACTGATGATCCACCTTCAAATGTGAACTGACGTTCAAAAATAAAACATTTGAAAACGGACCATTTTCCACATTTCTGAAGCATGACGTAATGGGGGGGTGTTCTCTCTTTTGTCGAAAATCAGCCGTTTTTGCTCGAACATTAAATGCCTCCAAATGGTATTTAATTAACTTCCCGAGCCCCTGGAAGCATGAAAATCACTTTAAACATGCTAATTTTAGCTCTAACACTGATGATCCACCTACAAATGTGAACTGACGTTCAAAAATAAAACATTTGAAAACGGACCATTTTCCACATTTCTGAAGCATGACGTAATGGGGGGGTGTTATCTCTTTTGTCGAAAATCAGCCGTTTTTTCTCGAACATTAAATGCCTCCAAATGGTATTTATTTCACTTCCCGGGGTGAAGAAACCCTTTTTGAGAACTCAGAGTGAGTAAATTGGCCATTTTCATGCACTTTTAACCATTCCATAAATCTTGTGTTTTGGGCCCCTGGAAGCATGAAAATCACTTTAAACATGCTAATTTTAGCTCTAACACTGATGATCCACCTACAAATGTGAACTGACGTTCAAAAATAAAACATTTGAAAACGGACCATTTTTCACATTTCTGAAGCATGACGTAATGGGGGGGTGTTATCTCTTTTGTCGAAAATCAGCCGTTTTTGCTCGAACATTAAATGCCTCCAAATGGTATTTAATTAACTTCCCGAGCCCCTGGAAGCATGAAAATCACTTTAAACATGCTAATTTTAGCTCTAACACTGATGATCCACCTACAAATGTGAACTGACGTTCAAAAATAAAACATTTGAAAACGGACCATTTTCCACATTTCTGAAGCATGACGTAATGGGGGGGTGTTATCTCTTTTGTCGAAAATCAGCCGTTTTTGCTCGAACATTAAATGCCTCCAAATGGTATTTAATTAACTTCCCGGGGTGAAGAAACCCTTTTTGAGAACTCAGAGTGAGTAAATTGGCCATTTTCATGCACTTTTAACCATTCCATAAATCTTGTGTTTTGGGCCCCTGGAAGCATGAAAATCACTTTAAACATGCTAATTTTAGCTCTAACACTGATGATCCACCTACAAATGTGAACTGACGTTCAAAAATAAAACATTTGAAAACGGACCATTTTCCACATTTCTGAAGCATGACGTAATGGGGGGATGTTATCTCTTTTGTCGAAAATCAGCCGTTTTTGCTCGAACATTAAATGCCTCCAAATGGTATTTAATTAACTTCCCGAGCCCCTGGAAGCATGAAAATCACTTTAAACATGCTAATTTTAGCTCAAACACTGATGATCCCCCTACAAATGTGAACTGACGTTCAAAAATAAAACATTTGAAAACGGACCATTTTCCACATTTCTGAAGCATGACGTAATGGGGGGGTGTTATCTCTTTTGTCGAAAATCAGCCGTTTTTGCTCGAACATTAAATGCCTCCAAATGGTATTTATTTCACTTCCCGGGGTGAAGAAACCCTTTTTGAGAACTCAGAGTGAGAAAATTGGCCATTTTCATGCACTTTTAACCATTCCATAAATCTTGTGTTTTGGGCCCCTGGAAGCATGAAAATCACTTTAAACATGCTAATTTTAGCTCTAACACTGATGATCCACCTACAAATGTGAACTGACGTTCAAAAATAAAACATTTGAAAACGGACCATTTTCCACATTTCTGAAGCATGACGTAATGGGGGGGTGTTATCTCTTTTGTCGAAAATCAGCCGTTTTTGCTCGAACATTAAATGCCTCCAAATGGTATTTAATTAACTTCCCGAGCCCCTGGAAGCATGAAAATCACTTTAAACATGCTAATTTTAGCTCTAACACTGATGATCCACCTACAAATGTGAACTGACGTTCAAAAATAAAACATTTGAAAACGGACCATTTTCCACATTTCTGAAGCATGACGTAATGGGGGGGTGTTATCTCTTTTGTCGAAAATCAGCCGTTTTTGCTCGAACATTAAATGCCTCCAAATGGTATTTAATTAACTTCCCGAGCCCCTGGAAGCATGAAAATCACTTTAAACATGGTAATTTTAGCTCTAACACTGATGATCCACCTTCAAATGTGAACTGACGTTCAAAAATAAAACATTTGAAAACGGACCATTGTCCACATTTCTGAAGCATGGCGTAATGGGGGGGTGTTCTCTCTTTTGTCGAAAATCAGCCGTTTTTGCTCGAACATTAAATGCCTCCAAATGGTATTTAATTAACTTCCCGGGGTGAAGAAACCCTTTTTGAGAACTCAGAGTGAGTAAATTGGCCATTTTCATGCACTTTTAACCATTCCATAAATCTTGTGTTTTGGGCCCCTGGAAGCATGAAAATCACTTTAAACATGCTAATTTTGGCTCTAACACTGATGATCCACCTACAAATGTGAACTGACGTTCAAAAATAAAACATTTGAAAATGGACCATATTCCACATTTCTGAAGCATGACGTAATGGGGGGGTGTTATCTCTTTTGTCGAAAATCAGCCGTTTTTGCTCGAACATTAAATGCCTCCAAATGGTATTTAATTAACTTCCCGAGCCCCTGGAAGCATGAAAATCACTTTAAACATGCTAATTTTAGCTCAAACACTGATGATCCCCCTACAAATGTGAACTGACGTTCAAAAATAAAACATTTGAAAACGGACCATTTTCCACATTTCTGAAGCATGACGTAATGGGGGGGTGTTATCTCTTTTGTCGAAAATCAGCCGTTTTTGCTCGAACATTAAATGCCTCCAAATGGTATTTATTTCACTTCCCGGGGTGAAGAAACCCTTTTTGAGAACTCAGAGTGAGTAAATTGGCCATTTTCATGCACTTTTAACCATTCCATAAATCTTGTGTTTTGGGCCCCTGGAAGCATGAAAATCACTTTAAACATGCTAATTTTAGCTCTAACACTGATGATCCACCTACAAATGTGAACTGACGTTCAAAAATAAAACATTTGAAAACGGACCATTTTCCACATTTCTGAAGCATGACGTAATGGGGGGGTGTTATCTCTTTTGTCGAAAATCAGCCGTTTTTGCTCGAACATTAAATGCCTCCAAATGGTATTTAATTAACTTCCCGAGCCCCTGGAAGCATGAAAATCACTTTAAACATGCTAATTTTAGCTCTAACACTGATGATCCACCTACAAATGTGAACTGACGTTCAAAAATAAAACATTTGAAAACGGACCATTTTCCACATTTCTGAAGCATGACGTAATGGGGGGGTGTTATCTCTTTTGTCGAAAATCAGCCGTTTTTGCTCGAACATTAAATGCCTCCAAATGGTATTTAATTAACTTCCCGGGGTGAAGAAACCCTTTTTGAGAACTCAGAGTGAGTAAATTGGCCATTTTCATTCCCTTTTAACCATTCCATAAATCTTGTGTTTTGGGCCCCTGGAAGCATGAAAATCACTTTAAACATGCTAATTTTAGCTCTAACACTGATGATCCACCTACAAATGTGAACTGACGTTCAAAAATAAAACATTTGAAAACGGACCATTTTCCACATTTCTGAAGCATGACCTAATGGGGGGGTGTTATCTCTTTTGTCGAAAATCAGCCGTTTTTGCTCGAACATTAAATGCCTCCAAATGGTATTTAATTAACTTCCCGATCCCCTGGAAGCATGAAAATCACTTTAAACATGCTAATTTTAGCTCTAACACTGATGATCCACCTACAAATGTGAACTGACGTTCAAAAATAAAACATTTGAAAACGGACCATTTTCCACATTTCTGAAGCATGACGTAATGGGGGGGTGTTATCTCTTTTGTCGAAAATCAGCCGTTTTTGCTCGAACATTAAATGCCTCCAAATGGTATTTAATTAACTTCCCGAGCCCCTGGAAGCATGAAAATCACTTTAAACATGCTAATTTTAGCTCTAACACTGATGATCCACCTACAAATGTGAACTGACGTTCAAAAATAAAACATTTGAAAACGGACCATTTTCCACATTTCTGAAGCATGACGTAATGGGGGGGTGTTATCTCTTTTGTCGAAAATCAGCTGTTTTTGCTCGAACATTAAATGCCTCCAAATGGTATTTAATTAACTTCCCGAGCCCCTGGAAGCATGAAAATCACTTTAAACATGGTAATTTTAGCTCTAACACTGATGATCCACCTTCAAATGTGAACTGACGTTCAAAAATAAAACATTTGAAAACGGACCATTTTCCACATTTCTGAAGCATGACGTAATGGGGGGGTGTTCTCTCTTTTGTCGAAAATCAGCCGTTTTTGCTCGAACATTAAATGCCTCCAAATGGTATTTATTTCACTTCCCGAGCCCCTGGAAGCATGAAAATCACTTTAAACATGCTGATTTTAGCTCTAACACTGATGATCCACCTACAAATGTGAACTGACGTTCAAAAATAAAACATTTGAAAACGGACCACTTTCCACATTTCTGAAGCATGACGTAATGGGGGGGTGTTATCTCTTTTGTCGAAAATCAGCCGTTTTTGCTCGAACATTAAATGCCTCCAAATGGTATTTATTTCACTTCCCGGGGTGAAGAAACCCTTTTTGAGAACTCAGAGTGAGTAAATTGGCCATTTTCATGCACTTTTAACCATTCCATAAATCTTGTGTTTTGGGCCACTGGAAGCATGAAAATCACTTTAAACATGCTAATTTTAGCTCTAACACTGATGATCCACCTACAAATGTGAACTGACGTTCAAAAATAAAACATTTGAAAACGGACCATTTTCCACATTTCTGAAGCATGACGTAATGGGGGGGTGTTATCTCTTTTGTCGAAAATCAGCCGTTTTTGCTCGAACATTAAATGCCTCCAAATGGTATTTAATTAACTTCCCGGGGTGAAGAAACCCTTTTTGAGAACTCAGAGTGAGTAAATTGGCCATTTTCATGCACTTTTAACCATTCCATAAATCTTGTGTTTTGGGCCCCTGGAAGCATGAAAATCACTTTAAACATGCTAATTTTAGCTCTAACACTGATGATCCACCTACAAATGTGAACTGACGTTCAAAAATAAAACATTTGAAAACGGACCATTTTCCACATTTCTGAAGCATGACGTAATGGGGGGGTGTTCTCTCTTTTGTCGAAAATCAGCCGTTTTTGCTCGAACATTAAATGCCTCCAAATGGTATTTAATTAACTTCCCGAGCCCCTGGAAGCATGAAAATCACTTTAAACATGCTAATTTTAGCTCTAACACTGATGATCCACCTACAAATGTGAACTGACGTTCAAAAATAAAACATTTGAAAACGGACCATTTTCCACATTTCTGAAGCATGACGTAATGGGGGGGTGTTATCTCTTTTGTCGAAAATCAGCCGTTTTTTCTCGAACATTAAATGCCTCCAAATGGTATTTATTTCACTTCCCGGGGTGAAGAAACCCTTTTTGAGAACTCAGAGTGAGTAAATTGGCCATTTTCATGCACTTTTAACCATTCCATAAATCTTGTGTTTTGGGCCCCTGGAAGCATGAAAATCACTTTAAACATGCTAATTTTAGCTCTAACACTGATGATCCACCTACAAATGTGAACTGACGTTCAAAAATAAAACATTTGAAAACGGACCATTTTTCACATTTCTGAAGCATGACGTAATGGGGGGGTGTTATCTCTTTTGTCGAAAATCAGCCGTTTTTGCTCGAACATTAAATGCCTCCAAATGGTATTTAATTAACTTCCCGAGCCCCTGGAAGCATGAAAATCACTTTAAACATGCTAATTTTAGCTCTAACACTGATGATCCACCTACAAATGTGAACTGACGTTCAAAAATAAAACATTTGAAAACGGACCATTTTCCACATTTCTGAAGCATGACGTAATGGGGGGGTGTTATCTCTTTTGTCGAAAATCAGCCGTTTTTGCTCGAACATTAAATGCCTCCAAATGGTATTTAATTAACTTCCCGGGGTGAAGAAACCCTTTTTGAGAACTCAGAGTGAGTAAATTGGCCATTTTCATGCACTTTTAACCATTCCATAAATCTTGTGTTTTGGGCCCCTGGAAGCATGAAAATCACTTTAAACATGCTAATTTTAGCTCTAACACTGATGATCCACCTACAAATGTGAACTGACGTTCAAAAATAAAACATTTGAAAACGGACCATTTTCCACATTTCTGAAGCATGACGTAATGGGGGGATGTTATCTCTTTTGTCGAAAATCAGCCGTTTTTGCTCGAACATTAAATGCCTCCAAATGGTATTTAATTAACTTCCCGAGCCCCTGGAAGCATGAAAATCACTTTAAACATGCTAATTTTAGCTCAAACACTGATGATCCCCCTACAAATGTGAACTGACGTTCAAAAATAAAACATTTGAAAACGGACCATTTTCCACATTTCTGAAGCATGACGTAATGGGGGGGTGTTATCTCTTTTGTCGAAAATCAGCCGTTTTTGCTCGAACATTAAATGCCTCCAAATGGTATTTATTTCACTTCCCGGGGTGAAGAAACCCTTTTTGAGAACTCAGAGTGAGAAAATTGGCCATTTTCATGCACTTTTAACCATTCCATAAATCTTGTGTTTTGGGCCCCTGGAAGCATGAAAATCACTTTAAACATGCTAATTTTAGCTCTAACACTGATGATCCACCTACAAATGTGAACTGACGTTCAAAAATAAAACATTTGAAAACGGACCATTTTCCACATTTCTGAAGCATGACGTAATGGGGGGGTGTTATCTCTTTTGTCGAAAATCAGCCGTTTTTGCTCGAACATTAAATGCCTCCAAATGGTATTTAATTAACTTCCCGAGCCCCTGGAAGCATGAAAATCACTTTAAACATGCTAATTTTAGCTCTAACACTGATGATCCACCTACAAATGTGAACTGACGTTCAAAAATAAAACATTTGAAAACGGACCATTTTCCACATTTCTGAAGCATGACGTAATGGGGGGGTGTTATCTCTTTTGTCGAAAATCAGCCGTTTTTGCTCGAACATTAAATGCCTCCAAATGGTATTTAATTAACTTCCCGAGCCCCTGGAAGCATGAAAATCACTTTAAACATGGTAATTTTAGCTCTAACACTGATGATCCACCTTCAAATGTGAACTGACGTTCAAAAATAAAACATTTGAAAACGGACCATTGTCCACATTTCTGAAGCATGGCGTAATGGGGGGGTGTTCTCTCTTTTGTCGAAAATCAGCCGTTTTTGCTCGAACATTAAATGCCTCCAAATGGTATTTAATTAACTTCCCGGGGTGAAGAAACCCTTTTTGAGAACTCAGAGTGAGTAAATTGGCCATTTTCATGCACTTTTAACCATTCCATAAATCTTGTGTTTTGGGCCCCTGGAAGCATGAAAATCACTTTAAACATGCTAATTTTGGCTCTAACACTGATGATCCACCTACAAATGTGAACTGACGTTCAAAAATAAAACATTTGAAAATGGACCATATTCCACATTTCTGAAGCATGACGTAATGGGGGGGTGTTATCTCTTTTGTCGAAAATCAGCCGTTTTTGCTCGAACATTAAATGCCTCCAAATGGTATTTAATTAACTTCCCGAGCCCCTGGAAGCATGAAAATCACTTTAAACATGCTAATTTTAGCTCAAACACTGATGATCCCCCTACAAATGTGAACTGACGTTCAAAAATAAAACATTTGAAAACGGACCATTTTCCACATTTCTGAAGCATGACGTAATGGGGGGGTGTTATCTCTTTTGTCGAAAATCAGCCGTTTTTGCTCGAACATTAAATGCCTCCAAATGGTATTTATTTCACTTCCCGGGGTGAAGAAACCCTTTTTGAGAACTCAGAGTGAGTAAATTGGCCATTTTCATGCACTTTTAACCATTCCATAAATCTTGTGTTTTGGGCCCCTGGAAGCATGAAAATCACTTTAAACATGCTAATTTTAGCTCTAACACTGATGATCCACCTACAAATGTGAACTGACGTTCAAAAATAAAACATTTGAAAACGGACCATTTTCCACATTTCTGAAGCATGACGTAATGGGGGGGTGTTATCTCTTTTGTCGAAAATCAGCCGTTTTTGCTCGAACATTAAATGCCTCCAAATGGTATTTAATTAACTTCCCGAGCCCCTGGAAGCATGAAAATCACTTTAAACATGCTAATTTTAGCTCTAACACTGATGATCCACCTACAAATGTGAACTGACGTTCAAAAATAAAACATT
This sequence comes from Lissotriton vulgaris, assembly GCF_964263255.1. Classification (NCBI taxonomy): domain Eukaryota; kingdom Metazoa; phylum Chordata; class Amphibia; order Caudata; family Salamandridae; genus Lissotriton; species Lissotriton vulgaris. Next base: position 55,527 of record NW_028244485.1, read on the forward strand.
TGAAAACGGACCATTTTCCACATTTCTGAAGCATGACGTAATGGGGGGGTGTTATCTCTTTTGTCGAAAATCAGCCGTTTTTGCTCGAACATTAAATGCCTCCAAATGGTATTTAATTAACTTCCCGGGGTGAAGAAACCCTTTTTGAGAACTCAGAGTGAGTAAATTGGCCATTTTCATTCCCTTTTAACCATTCCATAAATCTTGTGTTTTGGGCCCCTGGAAGCATGAAAATCACTTTAAACATGCTAATTTTAGCTCTAACACTGATGATCCACCTACAAATGTGAACTGACGTTCAAAAATAAAACATTTGAAAACGGACCATTTTCCACATTTCTGAAGCATGACCTAATGGGGGGGTGTTATCTCTTTTGTCGAAAATCAGCCGTTTTTGCTCGAACATTAAATGCCTCCAAATGGTATTTAATTAACTTCCCGAGCCCCTGGAAGCATGAAAATCACTTTAAACATGCTAATTTTAGCTCTAACACTGATGATCCACCTACAAATGTGAACTGACGTTCAAAAATAAAACATTTGAAAACGGACCATTTTCCACATTTCTGAAGCATGACGTAATGGGGGGTGTTATCTCTTTTGTCGAAAATCAGCTGTTTTTGCTCGAACATTAAATGCCTCCAAATGGTATTTAATTAACTTCCCGAGCCCCTGGAAGCATGAAAATCACTTTAAACATGGTAATTTTAGCTCTAACACTGATGATCCACCTTCAAATGTGAACTGACGTTCAAAAATAAAACATTTGAAAACGGACCATTTTCCACATTTCTGAAGCATGACGTAATGGGGGGGTGTTCTCTCTTTTGTCGAAAATCAGCCGTTTTTGCTCGAACATTAAATGCCTCCAAATGGTATTTATTTCACTTCCCGAGCCCCTGGAAGCATGAAAATCACTTTAAACATGCTGATTTTAGCTCTAACACTGATGATCCACCTACAAATGTGAACTGACGTTCAAAAATAAAACATTTGAAAACGGACCATTTTCCACATTTCTGAAGCATGACGTAATGGGGGGGTGTTATCTCTTTTGTCGAAAATCAGCCGTTTTTGCTCGAACATTAAATGCCTCCAAATGGTATTTATTTCACTTCCCGGGGTGAAGAAACCCTTTTTGAGAACTCAGAGTGAGTAAATTGGCCATTTTCATGCACTTTTAACCATTCCATAAATCTTGTGTTTTGGGCCACTGGAAGCATGAAAATCACTTTAAACATGCTAATTTTAGCTCTAACACTGATGATCCACCTACAAATGTGAACTGACGTTCAAAAATAAAACATTTGAAAACGGACCATTTTCCACATTTCTGAAGCATGACGTAATGGGGGGGTGTTATCTCTTTTGTCGAAAATCAGCCGTTTTTGCTCGAACATTAAATGCCTCCAAATGGTATTTAATTAACTTCCCGGGGTGAAGAAACCCTTTTTGAGAACTCAGAGTGAGTAAATTGGCCATTTTCATGCACTTTTAACCATTCCATAAATCTTGTGTTTTGGGCCCCTGGAAGCATGAAAATCACTTTAAACATGCTAATTTTAGCTCTAACACTGATGATCCACCTACAAATGTGAACTGACGTTCAAAAATAAAACATTTGAAAACGGACCATTTTCCACATTTCTGAAGCATGACGTAATGGGGGGGTGTTATCTCTTTTGTCGAAAATCAGCCGTTTTTGCTCGAACATTAAATGCCTCCAAATGGTATTTAATTAACTTCCCGAGCCCCTGGAAGCATGAAAATCACTTTAAACATGCTAATTTTAGCTTTAACACTGATGATCCACCTACAAATGTGAACTGACGTTCAAAAATAAAACATTTGAAAACGGACCATTTTCCACATTTCTGAAGCATGACGTAATGGGGGGGTGTTATCTCTTTTGTCGAAAATCAGCCGTTTTTGCTCGAACATTAAATGCCTCCAAATGGTATTTATTTCACTTCCCGGGGTGAAGAAACCCTTTTTGAGAACTCAGAGTGAGTAAATTGGCCATTTTCATGCACTTTTAACCATTCCATAAATCTTGTGTTTTGGTCCCCTGGAAGCATGAAAATCACTTTAAACATGCTAATTTTAGCTCTAACACTGATGATCCACCTACAAATGTGAACTGACGTTCAAAAATAAAACATTTGAAAACGGACCATTTTCCACATTTCTGAAGCATGACGTAATGGGGGGTGTTATCTCTTTTGTCGAAAATCAGCCGTTTTTGCTCGAACATTAAATGCCTCCAAATGGTATTTAATTAACTTCCCGAGCCCCTGGAAGCATGAAAATCACTTTAAACATGCTAATTTTAGCTCTAACACTGATGATCCACCTACAAATGTGAACTGACGTTCAAAAATAAAACATTTGAAAACGGACCATTTTCCACATTTCTGAAGCATGACGTAATGGGGGGGTGTTATCTCTTTTGTCGAAAATCAGCCGTTTTTGCTCGAACATTAAATGCCTCCAAATGGTATTTAATTAACTTCCCGGGGTGAAGAAACCCTTTTTGAGAACTCAGAGTGAGTAAATTGGCCATTTTCATGCACTTTTAACCATTCCATAAATCTTGTGTTTTGGGCCCCTGGAAGCATGAAAATCACTTTAAACATGCTAATTTTAGCTCTAACACTGATGATCCACCTACAAATGTGAACTGACGTTCAAAAATAAAACATTTGAAAACGGACCATTTTCCACATTTCTGAAGCATGACGTAATGGGGGGGTGTTATCTCTTTTGTCGAAAATCAGCCGTTTTTGCTCGAACATTAAATGCCTCCAAATGGTATTTAATTAACTTCCCGATCCCCTGGAAGCATGAAAATCACTTTAAACATGCTAATTTTAGCTCTAACACTGATGATCCACCTACAAATGTGAACTGACGTTCAAAAATAAAACATTTGAAAACGGACCATTTTCCACATTTCTGAAGCATGACGTAATGGGGGGGGTGTTATCTCTTTTGTCGAAAATCAGCCGTTTTTGCTCGAACATTAAATGCCTCCAAATGGTATTTATTTAACTTCCCGAGCCCCTGGAAGCATGAAAATCACTTTAAACATGCTAATTTTAGCTCTAACACTGATGATCCACCTACAAATGTGAACTGACGTTCAAAAATAAAACATTTGAAAACGGACCATTTTCCACATTTCTGAAGCATGACGTAATGGGGGGGTGTTATCTCTTTTGTCGAAAATCAGCCGTTTTTGCTCGAACATTAAATGCCTCCAAATGGTATTTAATTAACTTCCCGAGCCCCTGGAAGCATGAAAATCACTTTAAACATGCTAATTTTAGCTCTAACACTGATGATCCACCTACAAATGTGAACTGACGTTCAAAAATAAAACATTTGAAAACGGACCATTTTCCACATTTCTGAAGCATGACGTAATGGGGGGGTGTTATCTCTTTTGTCGAAAATCAGCCGTTTTTGCTCGAACATTAAATGCCTCCAAATGGTATTTATTTCACTTCCCGAGCCCCTGGAAGCATGAAAATCACTTTAAACATGCTAATTTTAGCTCTAACACTGATGATCCACCTACAAATGTGAACTGACGTTCAAAAATAAAACATTTGAAAACGGACCATTTTCCACATTTCTGAAGCATGACGTAATGGGGGGGTGTTATCTCTTTTGTCGAAAATCAGCCGTTTTTGCTCGAACATTAAATGCCTCCAAATGGTATTTATTTCACTTCCCGGGGTGAAGAAACCCTTTTTGAGAACTCAGAGTGAGTAAATTGGCCATTTTCATGCACTTTTAACCATTCCATAAATCTTGTGTTTTGGGCCCCTGGAAGCATGAAAATCACTTTAAACATGCTAATTTTAGCTCTAACACTGATGATCCACCTACAAATGTGAACTGACGTTCAAAAATAAAACATTTGAAAACGGACCATTTTCCACATTTCTGAAGCATGACGTAATGGGGGGGTGTTATCTCTTTTGTCGAAAATCAGCCGTTTTTGCTCGAACATTAAATGCCTCCAAATGGTATTTAATTAACTTCCCGGGGTGAAGAAACCCTTTTTGAGAACTCAGAGTGAGTAAATTGGCCATTTTCATGCACTTTTAACCATTCCATAAATCTTGTGTTTTGGGCCCCTGGAAGCATGAAAATCACTTTAAACATGCTAATTTTAGCTCTAACACTGATGATCCACCTACAAATGTGAACTGACGTTCAAAAATAAAACATTTGAAAACAGACCATTTTCCACATTTCTGAAGCATGACGTAATGGGGGGGTGTTATCTCTTTTGTCGAAAATCAGCCGTTTTTGCTCGAACATTAAATGCCTCCAAATGGTATTTATTTCACTTCCCGGGGTGAAGAAACCCTTTTTGAGAACTCAGAGTGAGTAAATTGGCCATTTTCATGCACTTTTAACCATTCCATAAATCTTGTGTTTTGGGCCCCTGGAAGCATGAAAATCACTTTAAACATGCTAATTTTAGCTCTAACACTGATGATCCACCTACAAATGTGAACTGACGTTCAAAAATAAAACATTTGAAAACGGACCATTTTCCACATTTCTGAAGCATGACGTAATGGGGCGGTGTTATCTCTTTTGTCGAAAATCAGCTGTTTTTGCTCGAACATTAAATGCCTCCAAATGGTATTTAATTAACTTCCCGAGCCCCTGGAAGCATGAAAATCACTTTAAACATGCTAATTTTAGCTCTAACACTGATGATCCACCTACAAATGTGAACTGACGTTCAAAAACAAAACATTTGAAAACGGACCATTTTCCACATTTCTGAAGCATGACGTAATGGGGGGGGTGTTATCTCTTTTGTCGAAAATCAGCCGTTTTTGCTCGAACATTAAATGCCTCCAAATGGTATTTAATTAACTTCCCGAGCCCCTGGAAGCATGAAAATCACTTTAAACATGCTAATTTTAGCTCTAACACTGATGATCCACCTACAAATGTGAACTGACGTTCAAAAATAAAACATTTGAAAACGGACCATTTTCCACATTTCTGAAGCATGACGTAATGGGGGGGTGTTATCTCTTTTGTCGAAAATCAGCCGTTTTTGCTCGAACATTAAATGCCTCCAAATGGTATTTAATTAACTTCCCGGGGTGAAGAAACCCTTTTTGAGAACTCAGAGTGAGTAAATTGGCCATTTTCATGCACTTTTAACCATTCCATAAATCTTGTGTTTTGGGCCCCTGGAAGCATGAAAATCACTTTAAACATGCTAATTTTAGCTCTAACACTGATGATCCACCTACAAATGTGAACTGACGTTCAAAAATAAAACATTTGAAAACGGACCATTTTCCACATTTCTGAAGCATGACGTAATGGGGGGGTGTTATCTCTTTTGTCGAAAATCAGCCGTTTTTGCTCGAACATTAAATGCCTCCAAATGGTATTTAATTAACTTCCCGGGGTGAAGAAACCCTTTTTGAGAACTCAGAGTGAGTAAATTGGCCATTTTCATGCACTTTTAACCATTCCATAAATCTTGTGTTTTGGGCCCCTGGAAGCATGAAAATCACTTTAAACATGCTAATTTTAGCTCTAACACTGATGATCCACCTACAAATGTGAACTGACGTTCAAAAATAAAACATTTGAAAACGGACCATTTTCCACATTTCTGAAGCATGACGTAATGGGGGGGTGTTATCTCTTTTGTCGAAAATCAGCCGTTTTTGCTCGAACATTAAATGCCTCCAAATGGTATTTAATTAACTTCCCGATCCCCTGGAAGCATGAAAATCACTTTAAACATGCTAATTTTAGCTCTAACACTGATGATCCACCTACAAATGTGAACTGACGTTCAAAAATAAAACATTTGAAAACTGACCATTTTCAAATTTCTGAAGCATGACGTAATGGGGGGGTGTTATCTCTTTTGTCGAAAATCAGCCGTTTTTGCTCGAACATTAAATGCCTCCAAATGGTATTTAATTAACTTCCCGAGCCCCTGGAAGCATGAAAATCACTTTAAACATGCTAATTTTAGCTCTAACACTGATGATCCACCTACAAATGTGAACTGACGTTCAAAAATAAAACATTTGAAAACGGACCATTTTCCACATTTCTGAAGCATGACGTAATGGGGGGGTGTTATCTCTTTTGTCGAAAATCAGCCGTTTTTGCTCGAACATTAAATGCCTCCAAATGGTATTTAATTAACTTCCCGGGGTGAAGAAACCCTTTTTGAGAACTCAGAGTGAGTAAATTGGCCATTTTCATGCACTTTTAACCATTCCATAAATCTTGTGTTTTGGGCCCCTGGAAGAATGAAAATCACTTTAAACATGCTAATTTTAGCTCTAACACTGATGATCCACCTACAAATGTGAACTGACGTTCAAAAATAAAACATTTGAAAACGGACCATTTTCCACATTTCTGAAGCATGACGTAATGGGGGGGTGTTATCTCTTTTGTCGAAAATCAGCCGTTTTTGCTCGAACATTAAATGCCTCCAAATGGTATTTAATTAACTTCCCGAGCCCCTGGAAGCATGAAAATCACTTTAAACATGCTAATTTTAGCTCTAACACTGATGATCCACCTACAAATGTGAACTGACGTTCAAAAATAAAACATTTGAAAACGGACCATTTTCCACATTTCTGAAGCATGACGTAATGGGGGGGTGTTATCTCTTTTGTCGAAAATCAGCCGTTTTTGCTCGAACATTAAATGCCTCCAAATGGTATTTAATTAACTTCCCGGGGTGAAGAAACCCTTTTTGAGAACTCAGAGTGAGTAAATTGGCCATTTTCATGCACTTTTAACCATTACATAAATCTTGTGTTTTGGGCCCCTGGAAGCATGAAAATCACTTTAAACATGCTAATTTTAGCTCTAACACTGATGATCCACCTACAAATGTGAACTGACGTTCAAAAATAAAACATTTGAAAACGGACCATTTTCCACATTTCTGAAGCATGACGTAATGGGGGGGGTGTTATCTCTTTTGTCGAAAATCAGCCGTTTTTGCTCGAACATTAAATGCCTCCAAATGGTATTTAATTAACTTCCCGAGCCCCTGGAAGCATGAAAATCACTTTAAACAAGCTAATTTTAGCTCTAACACTGATGATCCACCTACAAATGTGAACTGACGTTCAAAAATAAAACATTTGAAAACGGACCATTTTCCACATTTCTGAAGCATGACGTAATGGGGGGGGTGTTATCTCTTTTGTCGAAAATCAGCCGTTTTTGCTCGAACATTAAATGCCTCCAAATGGTATTTAATTAACTTCCCGGGGTGAAGAAACCCTTTTTGAGAACTCAGAGTGAGTAAATTGGCCATTTTCATGCACTTTTAACCATTCCATAAATCTTGTGTTTTGGGCCCCTGGAAGCATGAAAATCACTTTAAACATGCTAATTTTAGCTCTAACACTGATGATCCACCTACAAATGTGAACTGACGTTCAAAAATAAAACATTTGAAAACGGACCATTTTCCACATTTCTGAAGCATGACGTAATGGGGGGGTGTTATCTCTTTTGTCGAAAATCAGCCGTTTTTGCTCGAACATTAAATGCCTCCAAATGGTATTTAATTAACTTCCCGAGCCCCTGGAAGCATGAAAATCACTTTAAACATGCTAATTTTAGCTCTAACACTGATGATCCACCTACAAATGTGAACTGACGTTCAAAAATAAAACATTTGAAAACGGACCATTTTCCACATTTCTGAAGCATGACGTAATGGGGGGGTGTTATCTCTTTTGTCGAAAATCAGCCGTTTTTGCTCGAACATTAAATGCCTCCAAATGGTATTTAATTAACTTCCCGAGCCCCTGGAAGCATGAAAATCACTTTAAACATGCTAATTTTAGCTCTAACACTGATGATCCACCTACAAATGTGAACTGACGTTCAAAAATAAAACATTTGAAAACGGACCATTTTCCACATTTCTGAAGCATGACGTAATGGGGGGGTGTTATCTCTTTTGTCGAAAATCAGCCGTTTTTGCTCGAACATTAAATGCCTCCAAATGGTATTTATTTCACTTCCCGAGCCCCTGGAAGCATGAAAATCACTTTAAACATGCTAATTTTAGCTCTAACACTGACGATCCACCTACAAATGTGAACTGACGTTCAAAAATAAAACATTTGAAAACGGACCATTTTCCACATTTCTGAAGCATGACGTAATGGGGGGGTGTTATCTCTTTTGTCGAAAATCAGCCGTTTTTGCTCGAACATTAAATGCCTCCAAATGGTATTTAATTAACTTCCCGGAGTGAAGAAACCCTTTTTGAGAACTCAGAGTGAGTAAATTGGCCATTTTCATGCACTTTTAACCATTCCATAAATCTTGTGTTTTGGGCCCCTGGAAGCATGAAAATCACTTTAAACATGCTAATTTTAGCTCTAACACTGATGATCCACCTACAAATGTGAACTGACGTTCAAAAATAAAACATTTGAAAACGGACCATTTTCCACATTTCTGAAGCATGACGTAATGGGGGGGTGTTATCTCTTTTGTCGAAAATCAGCCGTTTTTGCTCGAACATTAAATGCCTCCAAATGGTATTTAATTAACTTCCCGGGGTGAAGAAACCCTTTTTGAGAACTCAGAGTGAGTAAATTGGCCATTTTCATGCACTTTTAACCATTCCATAAATCTTGTGTTTTGGGCCCCTGGAAGCATGAAAATCACTTTAAACATGCTAATTTTAGCTCTAACACTGATGATCCACCTACAAATGTGAACTGACGTTCAAAAATAAAACATTTGAAAACGGACCATTTTCCACATTTCTGAAGCATGACGTAATGGGGGGGGTGTTATCTCTTTTGTCGAAAATCAGCCGTTTTTGCTCGAACATTAAATGCCTCCAAATGGTATTTAATTAACTTCCAGAGCCCCTGGAAGCATGAAAATCACTTTAAACATGCTAATTTTAGCTCTAACACTGATGATCCACCTACAAATGTGAACTGACGTTCAAAAATAAAACATTTGAAAATGGACCATTTTCCACATTTCTGAAGCATGACGTAATGGGGGGGTGTTATCTCTTTTGTCGAAAATCAGCCGTTTTTGCTCGAACATTAAATGCCTCCAAATCGTATTTAATTCACTTCCCGGGGTGAAGAAACCCTTTTTGAGAACTCAGAGTGAGTAAATTGGCCATTTTCATGCACTTTTAACCATTCCATAAATCTTGTGTTTTGGGCCCCTGGAAGCATGAAAATCACTTTAAACATGCTAATTTTAGCTCTAACACTGATGATCCACCTACAAATGTGAACTGACGTTCAAAAATAAAACATTTGAAAACGGACCATTTTCCACATTTCTGAAGCATGACGTAATGGGGGGGTGTTATCTCTTTTGTCGAAAATCAGCCGTTTTTGCTCGAACATTAAATGCCTCCAAATGGTATTTAATTAACTTCCCGAGCCCCTGGAAGCATGAAAATCACTTTAAACATGCTAATTTTAGCTCTAACACTGATGATCCACCTACAAATGTGAACTGACGTTCAAAAATAAAACATTTGAAAACGGACCATTTTCCACATTTCTGAAGCATGACGTAATGGGGGGGGTGTTATCTCTTTTGTCGAAAATCAGCCGTTTTTGCTCGAACATTAAATGCCTCCAAATGGTATTTAATTAACTTCCCGGGGTGAAGAAACCCTTTTTGAGAACTCAGAGTGAGTAAATTGGCCATTTTCATGCACTTTTAACCATTCCATAAATCTTGTGTTTTGGGCCCCTGGAAGCATGAAAATCACTTTAAACATGCTAATTTTAGCTCTAACACTGATGATCCACCTACAAATGTGAACTGACGTTCAAAAATAAAACATTTGAAAACGGACCATTTTCCACATTTCTGAAGCATGACGTAATGGGGGGGTGTTATCTCTTTTGTCGAAAATCAGCCGTTTTTGCTCGAACATTAAATGCCTCCAAATGGTATTTAATTAACTTCCCGATCCCCTGGAAGCATGAAAATCACTTTAAACATGCTAATTTTAGCTCTAACACTGATGATCCACCTACAAATGTGAACTGACGTTCAAAAATAAAACATTTGAAAACTGACCATTTTCCACATTTCTGAAGCATGACGTAATGGGGGGGTGTTATCTCTTTTGTCGAAAATCAGCCGTTTTTGCTCGAACATTAAATGCCTCCAAATGGTATTTAATTAACTTCCCGAGCCCCTGGAAGCATGAAAATCACTTTAAACATGCTAATTTTAGCTCTAACACTGATGATCCACCTACAAATGTGAACTGACGTTCAAAAATAAAACATTAAAAACGGACCATTTTCCACATTTCTGAAGCATGACGTAATGGGGGGGTGTTATCTCTTTTGTCGAAAATCAGCCGTTTTTGCTCGAACATTAAATGCCTCCAAATGGTATTTAATTAACTTCCCGGGGTGAAGAAACCCTTTTTGAGAACTCAGAGTGAGTAAATTGGCCATTTTCATGCACTTTTAACCATTCCATAAATCTTGTGTTTTGGGCCCCTGGAAGAATGAAAATCACTTTAAACATGCTAATTTTAGCTCTAACACTGATGATCCACCTACAAATGTGAACTGACGTTCAAAAATAAAACATTTGAAAACGGACCATTTTCCACATTTCTGAAGCATGACGTAATGGGGGGGTGTTATCTCTTTTGTCGAAAATCAGCCGTTTTTGCTCGAACATTAAATGCCTCCAAATGGTATTTAATTAACTTCCCGAGCCCCTGGAAGCATGAAAATCACTTTAAACATGCTAATTTTAGCTCTAACACTGATGATCCCCCTACAAATGTGAACTGACGTTCAAAAATAAAACATTTGAAAACGGACCATTTTCCACATTTCTGAAGCATGACGTAATGGGGGGGTGTTATCTCTTTTGTCGAAAATCAGCCGTGTTTGCTCGAACATTAAATGCCTCCAAATGGTATTTATTTCACTTCCCGGGAAGAAGAAACCCTTTTTGAGAACTCAGAGTGAGTAAATTGGCCATTTTCATGCACTTTTAACCATTCCATAAATCTTGTGTTTTGGGCCCCTGGAAGCATGAAAATCACTTTAAACATGCTAATTTTAGCTCTAACACTGATGATCCACCTACAAATGTGAACTGACGTTCAAAAATAAAACATTTGAAAACGGACCATTTTCCACATTTCTGAAGCATGACGTAATGGGGGGGTGTTATCTCTTTTGTCGAAAATCAGCCGTTTTTGCTCGAACATTAAATGCCTCCAAATGGTATTTAATTAACTTCCCGAGCCCCTGGAAGCATGAAAATCACTTTAAACATGCTAATTTTAGCTCTAACACTGATGATCCACCTACAAATGTGAACTGACGTTCAAAAATAAAACATTTGAAAACGGACCATTTTCCACATTTCTGAAGCATGACGTAATGGGGGGGTGTTATCTCTTTTGTCGAAAATCAGCCGTTTTTGCTCGAACATTAAATGCCTCCAAATGGTATTTAATTAACTTCCCGGGGTGAAGAAACCCTTTTTGAGAACTCAGAGTGAGTAAATTGGCCATTTTCATGCACTTTTAACTATTACATAAATCTTGTGTTTTGGGCCCTTGGAAGCATGAAAATCACTTTAAACATGCTAATTTTAGCTCTAACACTGATGATCCACCTACAAATGTGAACTGACGTTCAAAAATAAAACATTTGAAAACTGACCATTTTCCACATTTCTGAAGCATGACGTAATGGGGGGGGTGTTATCTCTTTTGTCGAAAATCAGCCGTTTTTGCTCGAACATTAAATGCCTCCAAATGGTATTTAATTAACTTCCCGAGCCCCTGGAAGCATGAAAATCACTTTAAACAAGCTAATTTTAGCTCTAACACTGATGATCCACCTACAAATGTGAACTGACGTTCAAAAATAAAACATTTGAAAACGGACCATTTTTCACATTTCTGAAGCATGACGTAATGGGGGGGGTGTTATCTCTTTTGTCGAAAATCAGCCGTTTTTGCTCGAACATTAAATGCCTCCAAATGGTATTTAATTAACTTCCCGGGGTGAAGAAACCCTTTTTGAGAACTCAGAGTGAGTAAATTGGCCATTTTCATGCACTTTTAACCATTCCATAAATCTTGTGTTTTGGGCCCCTGGAAGCATGAAAATCACTTTAAACATGCTAATTTTAGCTCTAACACTGATGATCCACCTACAAATGTGAACTGACGTTCAAAAATAAAACATTTGAAAATGGACCATTTTCCACATTTCTGAAGCATGACGTAATGGGGGGGTGTTATCTCTTTTGTCGAAAATCAGCCGTTTTTGCTCGAACATTAAATGCCTCCAAATGGTATTTAATTAACTTCCCGAGCCCCTGGAAGCATGAAAATCACTTTAAACATGCTAATTTTAGCTCTAACACTGATGATCCACCTACAAATGTGAACTGACGTTCAAAAATAAAACATTTGAAAACGGACCATTTTCCACATTTCTGAAGCATGACGTAATGGGGGAGTGTTATCTCTTTTGTCGAAAATCAGCCGTTTTTGCTCGAACATTAAATGCCTCCAAATGGTATTTAATTAACTTCCCGAGCCCCTGGAAGCATGAAAATCACTTTAAACATGCTAATTTTAGCTCTAACACTGATGATCCACCTACAAATGTGAACTGACGTTCAAAAATAAAACATTTGAAAACGGACCATTTTCCACATTTCTGAAGCATGACGTAATGGGGGGGTGTTATCTCTTTTGTCGAAAATCAGCCGTTTTTGCTCGAACATTAAATGCCTCCAAATGGTATTTATTTCACTTCCCGAGCCCCTGGAAGCATGAAAATCACTTTAAACATGCTAATTTTAGCTCTAACACTGATGATCCACCTACAAATGTGAACTGACGTTCAAAAATAAAACATTTGAAAACGAACCATTTTCCACATTTCTGAAGCATGACGTAATGGGGGGGTGTTATCTCTTTTGTCGAAAATCAGCCGTTTTTGCTCGAACATTAAATGCCTCCAAATGGTATTTAATTAACTTCCCGGGGTGAAGAAACCCTTTTTGAGAACTCAGAGTGAGTAAATTGGCCATTTTCATGCACTTTTAACCATTCCATAAATCTTGTGTTTTGGGCCCCTGGAAGCATGAAAATCACTTTAAACATGCTAATTTTAGCTCTAACACTGATGATCCACCTACAAATGTGAACTGACGTTCAAAAATAAAACATTTGAAAACGGACCATTTTCCACATTTCTGAAGCATGACGTAATGGGGGGGTGTTATCTCTTTTGTCGAAAATCAGCCGTTTTTGCTCAAACATTAAATGCCTCCAAATGGTATTTAATTAACTTCCCGGGGTGAAGAAACCCTTTTTGAGAACTCAGAGTGAGTAAATTGGCCATTTTCATGCACTTTTAACCATTCCATAAATCTTGTGTTTTGGGCCCCTGGAAGCATGAAAATCACTTTAAACATGCTAATTTTAGCTCTAACACTGATGATCCACCTACAAATGTGAACTGACGTTCAAAAATAAAACATTTGAAAACGGACCATTTTCCACATTTCTGAAGCATGACGTAATGGGGGGGTGTTATCTCTTTTGTCGAAAATCAGCCGTTTTTGCTCGAACATTAAATGCCTCCAAATGGTATTTAATTAACTTCCAGAGCCCCTGGAAGCATGAAAATCACTTTAAACATGCTAATTTTAGCTCTAACACTGATGATCCACCTACAAATGTGAACTGACGTTCAAAAATAAAACATTTGAAAATGGACCATTTTCCACATTTCTGAAGCATGACGTAATGGGGGGGTGTTATCTCTTTTGTCGAAAATCAGCCGTTTTTGCTCGAACATTAAATGCCTCCAAATCGTATTTAATTCACTTCCCGGGGTGAAGAAACCCTTTTTGAGAACTCAGAGTGAGTAAATTGGCCATTTTCATGCACTTTTAACCATTCCATAAATCTTGTGTTTTGGGCCCCTGGAAGCATGAAAATCACTTTAAACATGCTAATTTTAGCTCTAACACTGATGATCCACCTACAAATGTGAACTGACGTTCAAAAATAAAACATTTGAAAACGGACCATTTTCCACATTTCTGAAGCATGACGTAATGGGGGGGTGTTATCTCTTTTGTCGAAAATCAGCCGTTTTTGCTCGAACATTAAATGCCTCCAAATGGTATTTAATTAACTTCCCGAGCCCCTGGAAGCATGAAAATCACTTTAAACATGCTAATTTTAGCTCTAACACTGATGATCCACCTACAAATGTGAACTGACGTTCAAAAATAAAACATTTGAAAACGGACCATTTTCCACATTTCTGAAGCATGACGTAATGGGGGGGGTGTTATCTCTTTTGTCGAAAATCAGCCGTTTTTGCTCGAACATTAAATGCCTCCAAATGGTATTTAATTAACTTCCCGGGGTGAAGAAACCCTTTTTGAGAACTCAGAGTGAGTAAATTGGCCATTTTCATGCACTTTTAACCATTCCATAAATCTTGTGTTTTGGGCCCCTGGAAGCATGAAAATCACTTTAAACATGCTAATTTTAGCTCTAACACTGATGATCCACCTACAAATGTGAACTGACGTTCAAAAATAAAACATTTGAAAACGGACCATTTTCCACATTTCTGAAGCATGACGTAATGGGGGGGTGTTATCTCTTTTGTCGAAAATCAGCCGTTTTTGCTCGAACATTAAATGCCTCCAAATGGTATTTAATTAACTTCCCGATCCCCTGGAAGCATGAAAATCACTTTAAACATGCTAATTTTAGCTCTAACACTGATGATCCACCTACAAATGTGAACTGACGTTCAAAAATAAAACATTTGAAAACGGACCATTTTCCACATTTCTGAAGCATGACGTAATGGGGGGGTGTTATCTCTTTTGTCGAAAATAGGCCGTTTTTGCTCGAACATTAAATGCCTCCAAATGGTATTTAATTAACTTCCCGAGCCCCTGGAAGCATGAAAATCACTTTAAACATGCTAATTTTAGCTCTAACACTGATGATCCACCTACAAATGTGAACTGACGTTCAAAAATAAAACATTTGAAAACGGACCATTTTCCACATTTCTGAAGCATGACGTAATGGGGGGGTGTTATCTCTTTTGTCGAAAATCAGCCGTTTTTGCTCGAACATTAAATGCCTCCAAATGGTATTTAATTAACTTCCCGAGCCCCTGGAAGCATGAAAATCACTTTAAACATGCTAATTTTAGCTCTAACACTGATGATCCACCTACAAATGTGAACTGACGTTCAAAAATAAAACATTTGAAAACGGACCATTTTCCACATTTCTGAAGCATGACGTAATGGGGGGGTGTTATCTCTTTTGTCGAAAATCAGCTGTTTTTGCTCGAACATTAAATGCCTCCAAATGGTATTTATTTCACTTCCCGAGCCCCTGGAAGCATGAAAATCACTTTAAACATGCTAATTTTAGCTCTAACACTGATGATCCACCTACAAATGTGAACTGACGTTCAAAAATAAAACATTTGAAAACGGACCATTTTCCACATTTCTGAAGCATGACGTAATGGGGGGGGTGTTATCTCTTTTGTCGAAAATCAGCCGTTTTTGCTCGAACATTAAATGCCTCCACATGGTATTTAATTAACTTCCCGGGGTGAAGAAACCCTTTTTGAGAACTCAGAGTGAGTAAATTGGCCATTTTCATGCACTTTTAACCATTCCATAAATCTTGTGTTTTGGGCCCCTGGAAGCATGAAAATCACTTTAAACATGCTAATTTTTGCTCTAACACTGATGATCCACCTACAAATGTGAACTGACGTTCAAAAATAAAACATTTGAAAACGGACCATTTTCCACATTTCTGAAGCATGACGTAATGGGGGGGTGTTATCTCTTTTGTCGAAAATCAGCCGTTTTTGCTCGAACATTAAATGCCTCCAAATGGTATTTAATTAACTTCCCGGGGTGAAGAAACCCTTTTTGAGAACTCAGAGTGAGTAAATTGGCCATTTTCATGCACTTTTAACCATTCCATAAATCTTGTGTTTTGGGCCCCTGGAAGCATGAAAATCACTTTAAACATGCTAATTTTAGCTCTAACACTGATGATCCACCTACAAATGTGAACTGACGTTCAAAAATAAAACATTTGAAAACGGACCATTTTCCACATTTCTGAAGCATGACGTAATGGGGGGGTGTTATCTCTTTTGTCGAAAATCAGCCGTTTTTGCTCGAACATTAAATGCCTCCAAATGGTATTTAATTAACTTCCCGGGGTGAAGAAACCCTTTTTGAGAACTCAGAGTGAGTAAATTGGCCATTTTCATGCACTTTTAACCATTCCATAAATCTTGTGTTTTGGGCCCCTGGAAGCATGAAAATCACTTTAAACATGCTAATTTTAGCTCTAACACTGATGATCCACCTACAAATGTGAACTGACGTTCAAAAATAAAACATTTGAAAACGGACCATTTTCCACATTTCTGAAGCATGACGTAATGGGGGGGTGTTATCTCTTTTGTCGAAAATCAGCCGTTTTTGCTCGAACATTAAATGCCTCCAAATGGTATTTAATTAACTTCCCGAGCCCCTGGAAGCATGAAAATCACTTTAAACATGCTAATTTTAGCTCTAACACTGATGATCCACCTACAAATGTGAACTGACGTTCAAAAATAAAACATTTGAAAACGGACCATTTTCCACATTTCTGAAGCATGACGTAATGGGGGGGTGTTATCTCTTTTGTCGAAAATCAGCCGTTTTTGCTCGAACATTAAATGCCTCCAAATGGTATTTATTTCACTTCCCGGGGTGAAGAAACCATTTTAGAGAACTCAGAGTGAGTAAATTGGCCATTTTCATGCACTTTTAACCATTCCATAAATCTTGTGTTTTGGGCCCCTGGAAGCATGAAAATCACTTTAAACATGCTAATTTTAGCTCTAACACTGATGATCCACCTACAAATGTGAACTGATGTTCAAAAATAAAACATTTGAAAACGGACCATTTTCCACATTTCTGAAGCATGACGTAATGGGGGGGGTGTTATCTCTTTTGTCGAAAATCAGCCGTTTTTGCTCGAACATTAAATGCCTCCAAATGGTATTTAATTAGCTTCCCGAGCCCCTGGAAGCATGAAAATCACTTTAAACATGCTAATTTTAGCTCTAACACTGATGATCCACCTACAAATGTGAACTGACGTTCAAAAATAAAACATTTGAAAACGGACCATTTTCCACATTTCTGAAGCATGACGTAATGGGGGGGTGTTATCTCTTTTGTCGAAAATCAGCCGTTTTTGCTCGAACATTAAATGCCTCCAAATGGTATTTAATTAACTTCCCGAGCCCCTGGAAGCATAAAAATCACTTTAAACATGCTAATTTTAGCTCTAACACTGATGATCCACCTACAAATGTGAACTGACGTTCAAAAATAAAACATTTGAAAACGGACCATTTTCCACATTTCTGAAGCATGACGTAATGGGGGGTGTTATCTCTTTTGTCGAAAATCAGCCGTTTTTGCTCGAACATTAAATGCCTCCAAATGGTATTTAATTAACTTCCCGAGCCCCTGGAAGCATGAAAATCACTTTAAACATGCTAATTTTAGCTCTAACACTGATGATCCACCTACAAATGTGAACTGACGTTCAAAAATAAAACATTTGAAAACGGACCAATTTCCACATTTCTGAAGCATGACGTAATGGGGGGGTGTTATCTCTTTTGTCGAAAATCAGCTGTTTTTGCTCGAACATTAAATGCCTCCAAATGGTATTTATTTCACTTCCCGAGCCGCTGGAAGCATGAAAATCACTTTAAACATGCTAATTTTAGCTCTAACACTGATGATCCACCTACAAATGTGAACTGACGTTCAAAAATAAAACATTTGAAAACGGACCATTTTCCACATTTCTGAAGCATGACGTAATGGGGGGTGTTATCTCTTTTGTCGAAAATAGGCCGTTTTTGCTCGAACATTAAATGCCTCCAAATGGTATTTAATTAACTTCTCGAGCCCCTGGAAGCATGAAAATCACTTTAAACATGCTAATTTTAGCTCTAACACTGATGATCCACCTACAAATGTGAACTGACGTTCAAAAATAAAACATTTGAAAACGGACCATTTTCCACATTTCTGAAGCATGACGTAATGGGGGGGTGTTATCTCTTTTGTCGAAAATCAGCCGTTTTTGCTCGAACATTAAATGCCTCCAAATGGTATTTAATTAACTTCCCGAGCCCCTGGAAGCATGAAAATCACTTTAAACATGCTAATTTTAGCTCTAACACTGATGATCCACCTACAAATGTGAACTGACGTTCAAAAATAAAACATTTGAAAACGGACCATTTTCCACATTTCTGAAGCAAGACGTAATGGGGGGGTGTTATCTCTTTTGTCGAAAATCAGCTGTTTTTGCTCGAACATTAAATGCCTCCAAATGGTATTTATTTCACTTCCCGAGCCCCTGGAAGCATGAAAATCACTTTAAACATGCTAATTTTAGCTCTAACACTGATGATCCACCTACAAATGTGAACTGACGTTCAAAAATAAAACATTTGAAAACGGACCATTTTCCACATTTCTGAAGCATGACGTAATGGGGGGGGTGTTATCTCTTTTGTCGAAAATCAGCCGTTTTTGCTCGAACATTAAATGCCTCCACATGGTATTTAATTAACTTCCCGGGGTGAAGAAACCCTTTTTGAGAACTCAGAGTGAGTAAATTGGCCATTTTCATGCACTTTTAACCATTCCATAAATCTTGTGTTTTGGGCCCCTGGAAGCATGAAAATCACTTTAAACATGCTAATTTTTGCTCTAACACTGATGATCCACCTACAAATGTGAACTGACGTTCAAAAATAAAACATTTGAAAACGGACCATTTTCCACATTTCTGAAGCATGACGTAATGGGGGGGTGTTATCTCTTTTGTCGAAAATCAGCCGTTTTTGCTCGAACATTAAATGCCTCCAAATGGTATTTAATTAACTTCCCGGGGTGAAGAAACCCTTTTTGAGAACTCAGAGTGAGTAAATTGGCCATTTTCATGCACTTTTAACCATTCCATAAATCTTGTGTTTTGGGCCCCTGGAAGCATGAAAATCACTTTAAACATGCTAATTTTAGCTCTAACACTGATGATCCACCTACAAATGTGAACTGACGTTCAAAAATAAAACATTTGAAAACGGACCATTTTCCACATTTCTGAAGCATGACGTAATGGGGGGGTGTTATCTCTTTTGTCGAAAATCAGCCGTTTTTGCTCGAACATTAAATGCCTCCAAATGGTATTTAATTAACTTCCCGGGGTGAAGAAACCCTTTTTGAGAACTCAGAGTGAGTAAATTGGCCATTTTCATGCACTTTTAACCATTCCATAAATCTTGTGTTTTGGGCCCCTGGAAGCATGAAAATCACTTTAAACATGCTAATTTTAGCTCTAACACTGATGATCCACCTACAAATGTGAACTGACGTTCAAAAATAAAACATTTGAAAACGGACCATTTTCCACATTTCTGAAGCATGACGTAATGGGGGGGTGTTATCTCTTTTGTCGAAAATCAGCCGTTTTTGCTCGAACATTAAATGCCTCCAAATGGTATTTAATTAACTTCCCGGGGTGAAGAAACCCTTTTTGAGAACTCAGAGTGAGTAAATTGGCCATTTTCATGCACTTTTAACCATTCCATAAATCTTGTGTTTTGGGCCCCTGGAAGCATGAAAATCACTTTAAACATGCTAATTTTAGCTCTAACACTGATGATCCACCTACAAATGTGAACTGACGTTCAAAAATAAAACATTTGAAAACGGACCATTTTCCACATTTCTGAAGCATGACGTAATGGGGGGGTGTTATCTCTTTTGTCGAAAATCAGCCGTTTTTGCTCGAACATTAAATGCCTCCAAATGGTATTTAATTAACTTCCCGAGCCCCTGGAAGCATGAAAATCACTTTAAACATGCTAATTTTAGCTCTAACACTGATGATCCACCTACAAATGTGAACTGACGTTCAAAAATAAAACATTTGAAAACGGACCATTTTCCACATTTCTGAAGCATGACGTAATGGGGGGGTGTTATCTCTTTTGTCGAAAATCAGCCGTTTTTGCTCGAACATTAAATGCCTCCAAATGGTATTTATTTCACTTCCCGGGGTGAAGAAACCATTTTAGAGAACTCAGAGTGAGTAAATTGGCCATTTTCATGCACTTTTAACCATTCCATAAATCTTGTGTTTTGGGCCCCTGGAAGCATGAAAATCACTTTAAACATGCTAATTTTAGCTCTAACACTGATGATCCACCTACAAATGTGAACTGATGTTCAAAAATAAAACATTTGAAAACGGACCATTTTCCACATTTCTGAAGCATGACGTAATGGGGGGGGTGTTATCTCTTTTGTCGAAAATCAGCCGTTTTTGCTCGAACATTAAATGCCTCCAAATGGTATTTAATTAGCTTCCCGAGCCCCTGGAAGCATGAAAATCACTTTAAACATGCTAATTTTAGCTCTAACACTGATGATCCACCTACAAATGTGAACTGACGTTCAAAAATAAAACATTTGAAAACGGACCATTTTCCACATTTCTGAAGCATGACGTAATGGGGGGGTGTTATCTCTTTTGTCGAAAATCAGCCGTTTTTGCTCGAACATTAAATGCCTCCAAATGGTATTTAATTAACTTCCCGAGCCCCTGGAAGCATAAAAATCACTTTAAACATGCTAATTTTAGCTCTAACACTGATGATCCACCTACAAATGTGAACTGACGTTCAAAAATAAAACATTTGAAAACGGACCATTTTCCACATTTCTGAAGCATGACGTAATGGGGGGTGTTATCTCTTTTGTCGAAAATCAGCCGTTTTTGCTCGAACATTAAATGCCTCCAAATGGTATTTAATTAACTTCCCGAGCCCCTGGAAGCATGAAAATCACTTTAAACATGCTAATTTTAGCTCTAACACTGATGATCCACCTACAAATGTGAACTGACGTTCAAAAATAAAACATTTGAAAACGGACCAATTTCCACATTTCTGAAGCATGACGTAATGGGGGGGTGTTATCTCTTTTGTCGAAAATCAGCTGTTTTTGCTCGAACATTAAATGCCTCCAAATGGTATTTATTTCACTTCCCGAGCCGCTGGAAGCATGAAAATCACTTTAAACATGCTAATTTTAGCTCTAACACTGATGATCCACCTACAAATGTGAACTGACGTTCAAAAATAAAACATTTGAAAACGGACCATTTTCCACATTTCTGAAGCATGACGTAATGGGGGGTGTTATCTCTTTTGTCGAAAATAGGCCGTTTTTGCTCGAACATTAAATGCCTCCAAATGGTATTTAATTAACTTCTCGAGCCCCTGGAAGCATGAAAATCACTTTAAACATGCTAATTTTAGCTCTAACACTGATGATCCACCTACAAATGTGAACTGACGTTCAAAAATAAAACATTTGAAAACGGACCATTTTCCACATTTCTGAAGCATGACGTAATGGGGGGGTGTTATCTCTTTTGTCGAAAATCAGCCGTTTTTGCTCGAACATTAAATGCCTCCAAATGGTATTTAATTAACTTCCCGAGCCCCTGGAAGCATGAAAATCACTTTAAACATGCTAATTTTAGCTCTAACACTGATGATCCACCTACAAATGTGAACTGACGTTCAAAAATAAAACATTTGAAAACGGACCATTTTCCACATTTCTGAAGCAAGACGTAATGGGGGGGTGTTATCTCTTTTGTCGAAAATCAGCTGTTTTTGCTCGAACATTAAATGCCTCCAAATGGTATTTATTTCACTTCCCGAGCCCCTGGAAGCATGAAAATCACTTTAAACATGCTAATTTTAGCTCTAACACTGATGATCCACCTACAAATGTGAACTGACGTTCAAAAATAAAACATTTGAAAACGGACCATTTTCCACATTTCTGAAGCATGACGTAATGGGGGGGGTGTTATCTCTTTTGTCGAAAATCAGCCGTTTTTGCTCGAACATTAAATGCCTCCACATGGTATTTAATTAACTTCCCGGGGTGAAGAAACCCTTTTTGAGAACTCAGAGTGAGTAAATTGGCCATTTTCATGCACTTTTAACCATTCCATAAATCTTGTGTTTTGGGCCCCTGGAAGCATGAAAATCACTTTAAACATGCTAATTTTTGCTCTAACACTGATGATCCACCTACAAATGTGAACTGACGTTCAAAAATAAAACATTTGAAAACGGACCATTTTCCACATTTCTGAAGCATGACGTAATGGGGGGGTGTTATCTCTTTTGTCGAAAATCAGCCGTTTTTGCTCGAACATTAAATGCCTCCAAATGGTATTTAATTAACTTCCCGGGGTGAAGAAACCCTTTTTGAGAACTCAGAGTGAGTAAATTGGCCATTTTCATGCACTTTTAACCATTCCATAAATCTTGTGTTTTGGGCCCCTGGAAGCATGAAAATCACTTTAAACATGCTAATTTTAGCTCTAACACTGATGATCCACCTACAAATGTGAACTGACGTTCAAAAATAAAACATTTGAAAACGGACCATTTTCCACATTTCTGAAGCATGACGTAATGGGGGGGTGTTATCTCTTTTGTCGAAAATCAGCCGTTTTTGCTCGAACATTAAATGCCTCCAAATGGTATTTAATTAACTTCCCGGGGTGAAGAAACCCTTTTTGAGAACTCAGAGTGAGTAAATTGGCCATTTTCATGCACTTTTAACCATTCCATAAATCTTGTGTTTTGGGCCCCTGGAAGCATGAAAATCACTTTAAACATGCTAATTTTAGCTCTAACACTGATGATCCACCTACAAATGTGAACTGACGTTCAAAAATAAAACATTTGAAAACGGACCATTTTCCACATTTCTGAAGCATGACGTAATGGGGGGGTGTTATCTCTTTTGTCGAAAATCAGCCGTTTTTGCTCGAACATTAAATGCCTCCAAATGGTATTTAATTAACTTCCCGAGCCCCTGGAAGCATGAAAATCACTTTAAACATGCTAATTTTAGCTCTAACACTGATGATCCACCTACAAATGTGAACTGACGTTCAAAAATAAAACATTTGAAAACAGACCATTTTCCACATTTCTGAAGCATGACGTAATGGGGGGGTGTTATCTCTTTTGTCGAAAATCAGCCGTTTTTGCTCGAACATTAAATGCCTCCAAATGGTATTTATTTCACTTCCCGGGGTGAAGAAACCATTTTAGAGAACTCAGAGTGAGTAAATTGGCCATTTTCATGCACTTTTAACCATTCCATAAATCTTGTGTTTTGGGCCCCTGGAAGCATGAAAATCACTTTAAACATGCTAATTTTAGCTCTAACACTGATGATCCACCTACAAATGTGAACTGATGTTCAAAAATAAAACATTTGAAAACGGACCATTTTCCACATTTCTGAAGCATGACGTAATGGGGGGGGTGTTATCTCTTTTGTCGAAAATCAGCCGTTTTTGCTCGAACATTAAATGCCTCCAAATGGTATTTAATTAACTTCCCGAGCCCCTGGAAGCATGAAAATCACTTTAAACATGCTAATTTTAGCTCTAACACTGATGATCCACCTACAAATGTGAACTGACGTTCAAAAATAAAACATTTGAAAACGGACCATTTTCCACATTTCTGAAGCATGACGTAATGGGGGGGTGTTATCTCTTTTGTCGAAAATCAGCCGTTTTTGCTCGAACATTAAATGCCTCCAAATGGTATTTAATTAACTTCCCGAGCCCCTGGAAGCATGAAAATCACTTTAAACATGCTATTTTAGCTCTAACACCGATGATCCACCTACAAATGTGAACTGACGTTCAAAAATGAAACATTTGAAAACGGACCATTTTCCACATTTCTGAAGCATGACGTAATTGGGGGGTGTTATCTCTTTTGTCGAAAATCAGCCGTTTTTGCTCGAACATTAAATGCCTCCAAATGGTATTTAATTAACTTCCCGGGGTGAAGAAACCCTTTTTGAGAACTCAGAGTGAGTAAATTGGCCATTTTCATGCACTTTTAACCATTCCATAAATCTTGTGTTTTGGGCCCCTGGAAGCATGAAAATCACTTTAAACATGCTAATTTTAGCTCTAACACTGATGATCCACCTACAAATGTGAACTGATGTTCAAAAATAAAACATTTGAAAACGGACCATTTTCCACATTTCTGAAGCATGACGTAATGGGGGGGGTGTTATCTCTTTTGTCGAAAATCAGCCGTTTTTGCTCGAACATTAAATGCCTCCAAATGGTATTTAATTAACTTCCCGAGCCCCTGGAAGCATGAAAATCACTTTAAACATGCTAATTTTAGCTCTAACACTGATGATCCACCTACAAATGTGAACTGACGTTCAAAAATAAAACATTTGAAAACGGACCATTTTCCACATTTCTGAAGCATGACGTAATGGGGGGGTGTTATCTCTTTTGTCGAAAATCAGCCGTTTTTGCTCGAACATTAAATGCCTCCAAATGGTATTTAATTAACTTCCCGAGCCCCTGGAAGCATGAAAATCACTTTAAACATGCTATTTTAGCTCTAACACCGATGATCCACCTACAAATGTGAACTGACGTTCAAAAATGAAACATTTGAAAACGGACCATTTTCCACATTTCTGAAGCATGACGTAATTGGGGGGTGTTATCTCTTTTGTCGAAAATCAGCCGTTTTTGCTCGAACATTAAATGCCTCCAAATGGTATTTAATTAACTTCCCGGGGTGAAGAAACCCTTTTTGAGAACTCAGAGTGAGTAAATTGGCCATTTTCATGCACTTTTAACCATTCCATAAATCTTGTGTTTTGGGCCCCTGGAAGCATGAAAATCACTTTAAACATGCTAATTTTAGCTCTAACACTGATGATCCACCTACAAATGTGAACTGACGTTCAAAAATAAAACATTTGAAAACGGACCATTTTCCACATTTCTGAAGCATGACGTAATGGGGGGGTGTTATCTCTTTTGTCGAAAATCAGCCGTTTTTGCTCGAACATTAAACGCCTCCAAATGGTATTTAATTAACTTCCCGAGCCCCTGGAAGCATAAAAATCACTTTAAACATGCTAATTTTAGCTCTAACACTGATGATCCACCTACAAATGTGAACTGACGTTCAAAAATAAAACATTTGAAAACGGACCATTTTCCACATTTCTGAAGCATGACGTAATGGGGGGTGTTATCTCTTTTGTCGAAAATCAGCCGTTTTTGCTCGAACATTAAATGCCTCCAAATGGTATTTAATTAACTTCCCGAGCCCCTGGAAGCATGAAAATCACTTTAAACATGCTAATTTTAGCTCTAACACTGATGATCCACCTACAAATGTGAACTGACGTTCAAAAATAAAACATTTGAAAACGGGCCATTTTCCACATTTCTGAAGCATGACGTAATGGGGGGGTGTTATCTCTTTTGTCGAAAATCAGCTGTTTTTGCTCGAACATTAAATGCCTCCAAATGGTATTTATTTCACTTCCCGAGCCGCTGGAAGCATGAAAATCACTTTAAACATGCTAATTTTAGCTCTAACACTGATGATCCACCTACAAATGTGAACTGACGTTCAAAAATAAAACATTTGAAAACGGACCATTTTCCACATTTCTGAAGCATGACGTAATGGGGGGGGTGTTATCTCTTTTGTCGAAAATCAGCCGTTTTTGCTCGAACATTAAATGCCTCCACATGGTATTTAATTAACTTCCCGGGGTGAAGAAACCCTTTTTGAGAACTCAGAGTGAGTAAATTGGCCATTTTGATGCACTTTTAACCATTCCATAAATCTTGTGTTTTGGGCCCCTGGAAGCATGAAAATCACTTTAAACATGCTAATTTTAGCTCTAACACTGATGATCCACCTACAAATGTGAACTGACGTTCAAAAATAAAACATTTGAAAACGGACCATTTTCCACATTTCTGAAGCATGACGTAATGGGGGGGTGTTATCTCTTTTGTCGAAAATCAGCCGTTTTTGCTCGAACATTAAATGCCTCCAAATGGTATTTAATTAACTTCCCGGGGTGAAGAAACCCTTTTTGAGAACTCAGAGTGAGTAAATTGGCCATTTTCATGCACTTTTAACCATTCCATAAATCTTGTGTTTTGGGCCCCTGGAAGCATGAAAATCACTTTAAACATGCTAATTTTAGCTCTAACACTGATGATCCACCTACAAATGTGAACTGACGTTCAAAAATAAAACATTTGAAAACGGACCATTTTCCACATTTCTGAAACATGACGTAATGGGGGGGTGTTATCTCTTTTGTCGAAAATCAGCCGTTTTTGCTCGAACATTAAATGCCTCCAAATGGTATTTAATTAACTTCCCGAGCCCCTGGAAGCATGAAAATCACTTTAAACATGCTAATTTTAGCTCTAACACTGATGATCCACCTACAAATGTGAACTGACGTTCAAAAATAAAACATTTGAAAACGGACCATTTTCCACATTTCTGAAGCATGACGTAATGGGGGGGTGTTATCTCTTTTGTCGAAAATCAGCCGTTTTTGCTCGAACATTAAATGCCTCCAAATGGTATTTAATTAACTTCCCGAGCCCCTGGAAGCATGAAAATCACTTTAAACATGCTAATTTTAGCTCTAACACTGATGATCCACCTACAAATGTGAACTGACGTTCAAAAATAAAACATTTGAAAACGGACCATTTTCCACATTTCTGAAGCATGATGTAATGGGGGGGTGTTATCTCTTTTGTCGAAAATCAGCCGTTTTTGCTCGAACATTAAATGTCTCCAAATGGTATTTAATTAACTTCCCGAGCCCCTGGAAGCATGAAAATCACTTTAAACATGCTATTTTAGCTCTAACACTGATGACCCACCTACAAATGTGAACTGACGTTCAAAAATGAAACATTTGAAAACGGACCATTTTCCACATTTCTGAAGCATGACGTAATTGGGGGGTGTTATCTCTTTTGTCGAAAATCAGCCGTTTTTGCTCGAACATTAAATGCCTCCAAATGGTATTTAATTAACTTCCCGGGGTGAAGAAACCCTTTTTGAGAACTCAGAGTGAGTAAATTGGCCATTTTCATGCACTTTTAACCATTCCATAAATCTTGTGTTTTGGGCCCCTGGAAGCATGAAAATCACTTTAAACATGCTAATTTTAGCTCTAACACTGATGATCCACCTACAAATGTGAACTGACGTTCAAAAATAAAACATTTGAAAACGGACCATTTTCCACATTTCTGAAGCATGACGTAATGGGGGGTGTTATCTCTTTTGTCGAAAATCAGCTGTTTTTGCTCGAACATTAAATGCCTCCAAATGGTATTTAATTAACTTCCCGAGCCCCTGGAAGCATGAAAATCACTTTAAACATGCTAATTTTAGCTCTAACACTGATGATCCACCTACAAATGTGAACTGACGTTCAAAAATAAAACATTTGAAAACGGACCATTTTCCACATTTCTGAAGCATGACGTAATGGGGGGGTGTTATCTCTTTTGTCGAAAATCAGCTGTTTTTGCTCGAACATTAAATGCCTCCAAATGGTATTTATTTCACTTCCCGAGCCCCTGGAAGCATGAAAATCACTTTAAACATGCTAATTTTAGCTCTAACACTGATGATCCACCTACAAATGTGAACTGACGTTCAAAAATAAAACATTTGAAAACGGACCATTTTCCACATTTCTGAAGCATGGCGTAATGGGGGGGTGTTATCTCTTTTGTCGAAAATCAGCCGTTTTTGCTCGAACATTAAATGCCTCCACATGGTATTTAATTAACTTCCCGGGGTGAAGAAACCCTTTTTGAGAACTCAGAGTGAGTAAATTGGCCATTTTCATGCACTTTTAACCATTCCATAAATCTTGTGTTTTGGGCCCCTGGAAGCATGAAAATCACTTTAAACATGCTAATTTTTGCTCTAACACTGATGATCCACCTACAAATGTGAACTGACGTTCAAAAATAAAACATTTTAAAACGGACCATTTTCCACATTTCTGAAGCATGACGTAATGGGGGGGTGTTATCTCTTTTGTCGAAAATCAGCCGTTTTTGCTCGAACATTAAATGCCTCCAAATGGTATTTAATTAACTTCCCGGGGTGAAGAAACCCTTTTTGAGAACTCAGAGTGAGTAAATTGGCCATTTTCATGCACTTTTAACCATTCCATAAATCTTGTGTTTTGGGCCCCTGGAAGCATGAAAATCACTTTAAACATGCTAATTTTAGCTCTAACACTGATGATCCACCTACAAATGTGAACTGACGTTCAAAAATAAAACATTTGAAAACGGACCATTTTCCACATTTCTGAAGCATGACGTAATGGGGGGGTGTTATCTCTTTTGTCGAAAATCAGCCGTTTTTGCTCGAACATTAAATGCCTCCAAATGGTATTTAATTAACTTCCCGAGCCCCTGGAAGCATGAAAATCACTTTAAACATGCTAATTTTAGCTCTAACACTGATGATCCACCTACAAATGTGAACTGACGTTCAAAAATAAAACATTTGAAAACGGACCATTTTCCACATTTCTGAAGCATGACGTAATGGGGGGGTGTTATCTCTTTTGTCGAAAATCAGCCGTTTTTGCTCGAACATTAAATGCCTCCAAATGGTATTTAATTAACTTCCCGAGCCCCTGGAAGCATGAAAATCACTTTAAACATGCTAATTTTAGCTCTAACACTGATGATCCACCTACAAATGTGAACTGACGTTCAAAAATAAAACATTTGAAAACGGACCATTTTCCACATTTCTGAAGCATGACGTAATGGGGGGGTGTTATCTCTTTCGTCGAAAATCAGCCGTTTTTGCTCGAACATTAAATGCCTCCAAATGGTATTTAATTAACTTCCCGAGCCCCTGGAAGCATGAAAATCACTTTAAACATGCTAATTTTAGCTCTAACACTGATGATCCACCTACAAATGTGAACTGACGTTCAAAAATGAAACATTTGAAAACGGACCATTTTCCACATTTCTGAAGCATGACGTAATTGGGGGGTGTTATCTCTTTTGTCTAAAATCAGACGTTTTTGCTCGAACATTAAATGCCTCCAAATGGTATTTAATTAACTTCCCGGGGTGAAGAAACCCTTTTTGAGAACTCAGAGTGAGTAAATTGGCCATTTTCATGCACTTTTAACCATTCCATAAATCTTGTGTTTTGGGCCCCTGGAAGCATGAAAATCACTTTAAACATGCTAATTTTAGCTCTAACACTGATGATCCACCTACAAATGTGAACTGACGTTCAAAAATAAAACATTTGAAAACGGACCATTTTCCACATTTCTGAAGCATGGCGTAATGGGGGGGTGTTATCTCTTTTGTCGAAAATCAGCCGTTTTTGCTCGAACATTAAATGCCTCCAAATGGTATTTAATTAACTTCCCGAGCCCCTGGAAGCATG
The DNA here is from genome assembly GCF_964263255.1 of Lissotriton vulgaris. Lineage (NCBI taxonomy): Eukaryota > Metazoa > Chordata > Amphibia > Caudata > Salamandridae > Lissotriton > Lissotriton vulgaris. The sequence continues at coordinate 85,100 of NW_028244485.1, forward strand.
AAAATCACTTTAAACATGCTAATTTTAGCTCTAACACTGATGATCCACCTACAAATGTGAACTGACGTTCAAAAATAAAACATTTGAAAACGGACCATTTTCCACATTTCTGAAGCATGACGTAATGGGGGGGTGTTATCTCTTTTGTCGAAAATCAGCCGTTTTTGCTCGAACATTAAATGCCTCCAAATGGTATTTATTTCACTTCCCGGGGTGAAGAAACCCTTTTTGAGAACTCAGAGTGAGTAAATTGGCCATTTTCATGCACTTTTAACCATTCCATAAATCTTGTGTTTTGGGCCCCTGGAAGCATGAAAATCACTTTAAACATGCTAATTTTAGCTCTAACACTGATGATCCACCTACAAATGTGAACTGACGTTCAAAAATAAAACATTTGAAAACGGGCCATTTTCCACATTTCTGAAGCATGACGTAATGGGGGGGTGTTATCTCTTTTGTCGAAAATCAGCCGTTTTTGCTCGAACATTAAATGCCTCCAAATGGTATTTAATTAACTTCCCGAGCCCCTGGAAGCATGAAAATCACTTTAAACATGCTAATTTTAGCTCTAACACTGATGATCCACCTACAAATGTGAACTGACGTTCAAAAATAAAACATTTGAAAACGGACCATTTTCCACATTTCTGAAGCATGACGTAATGGGGGGGTGTTATCTCTTTTGTCGAAAATCAGCCGTTTTTGCTCGAACATTAAATGCCTCCAAATGGTATTTAATTAACTTCCCGGGGTGAAGAAACCCTTTTTGAGAACTCAGAGTGAGTAAATTGGCCATTTTCATGCACTTTTAACCATTCCATAAATCTTGTGTTTTGGGCCCCTGGAAGCATGAAAATCACTTTAAACATGCTAATTTTAGCTCTAACACTGATGATCCACCTACAAATGTGAACTGACGTTTAAAAATAAAACATTTGAAAACGGACCATTTTCCACATTTCTGAAGCATGACGTAATGGGGGGTGTTATCTCTTTTGTCGAAAATCAGCCGTTTTTGCTCGAACATTAAATGCCTCCAAATGGTATTTAATTAACTTCCCGAGCCCCTGGAAGCATGAAAATCACTTTAAACATGCTAATTTTAGCTCTAACACTGATGATCCACCTACAAATGTGAACTGACGTTCAAAAATAAAACATTTGAAAACGGACCATTTTCCACATTTCTGAAGCTTGACGTAATTGGGGGGTGTTATCTCTTTTGTCGAAAATCAGCCGTTTTTGCTCGAACATTAAATGCCTCCAAATGGTATTTAATTAAATTCCCGAGCCCCTGGAAGCATGAAAATCACTTTAAACATGCTAATTTTAGCTCTAACACTGATGATCCACCTACAAATGTGAACTGACGTTCAAAAATAAAACATTTGAAAACGGACCATTTTCCACATTTCTGAAGCATGACGTAATGGGGGGGTGTTATCTCTTTTGTCGAAAATCAGCCGTTTTTGCTCGAACATTAAATGCCTCCAAATGGTATTTAATTAACTTCCCGAGCCCCTAGAAGCATGAAAATCACTTTAAACATGCTAATTTTAGCTCTAACACTGATGATCCACCTACAAATGTGAACTGACGTTCAAAAATGAAACATTTGAAAACGGACCATTTTCCACATTTCTGAAGCATGACGTAATTGGGGGGTGTTATCTCTTTTGTCGAAAATCAGCCGTTTTTGCTCGAACATTAAAAGCCTCCAAATGGTATTTATTTCACTTCCCGGGGTGAAGAAACCCTTTTTGAGAACTCAGAGTGAGTAAATTGGCCATTTTCATGCACTTTTAACCATTCCATAAATCTTGTGTTTTGGGCCCCTGGAAGCATGAAAATCACTTTAAACATGCTAATTTTAGCTCTAACACTGATGATCCACCTACAAATGTGAACTGACGTTCAAAAATAAAACATTTGAAAACGGACCATTTTCCACATTTCTGAAGCATGACGTAATGGGGGGGTGTTATCTCTTTTGTCGAAAATCAGCCGTTTTTGCTCGAACATTAAATGCCTCCAAATGGTATTTAATTAACTTCCCGAGCCCCTGGAAGCATAAAAATCACTTTAAACATGCTAATTTTAGCTCTAACACTGATGATCCACCTACAAATGTGAACTGACGTTCAAAAATAAAACATTTGAAAACGGACCATTTTCCACATTTCTGAAGCATGACGTAATGGGGGGTGTTATCTCTTTTGTCGAAAATCAGCCGTTTTTGCTCGAACATTAAATGCCTCCAAATGGTATTTAATTAACTTCCCGAGCCCCTGGAAGCATGAAAATCACTTTAAACATGCTAATTTTAGCTCTAACACTGATGATCCACCTACAAATGTGAACTGATGTTCAAAAATAAAACATTTGAAAACGGACCATTTTCCACATTTCTGAAGCATGACGTAATGGGGGGGTGTTATCTCTGTTGTCGAAAATCAGCCGTTTTTGCTCGAACATTAAATGCCTCCAAATGGTATTTAATTAACTTCCCGGGGTGAAGAAACCCTTTTTGAGAACTCAGAGTGAGTAAATTGGCCATTTTCATGCACTTTTAACCATTCCATAAATCTTGTGTTTTGGGCCCCTGGAAGCATGAAAATCACTTTAAACATGCTAATTTTAGCTCTAACACTGATGATCCACCTACAAATGTGAACTGACGTTCAAAAATAAAACATTTGAAAACGGACCATTTTCCACATTTCTGAAGCATGACGTAATGGGGGGGTGTTATCTCTTTTGTCGAAAATCAGCCGTTTTTGCTCGAACATTAGATGCCTCCAAATGGTATTTATTTCACTTCCCGGGGTGAAGAAACCCTTTTTGAGAACTCAGAGTGAGTAAATTGGCCATTTTCATGCACTTTTAACCATTCCATAAATCTTGTGTTTTGGGCCCCTGGAAGCATGAAAATCACTTTAAACATGCTAATTTTAGCTCTAACACTGATGATCCACCTACAAATGTGAACTGACGTTCAAAAATAAAACATTTGAAAACGGGCCATTTTCCACATTTCTGAAGCATGACGTAATGGGGGGGTGTTATCTCTTTTGTCGAAAATCAGCCGTTTTTGCTCGAACATTAAATGCCTCCAAATGGTATTTAATTAACTTCCCGAGCCCCTGGAAGCATGAAAATCACTTTAAACATGCTAATTTTAGCTCTAATATTGATGATCCACCTACAAATGTGAACTGACGTTCAAAAATAAAACATTTGAAAACGGACCATTTTCCACATTTCTGAAGCATGACGTAATGGGGGGGTGTTATCTCTTTTGTCGAAAATCAGCCGTTTTTGCTCGAACATTAAATGCCTCCAAATGGTATTTAATTAACTTCCCGGGGTGAAGAAACCCTTTTTGAGAACTCAGAGTGAGTAAATTGGCCATTTTCATGCACTTTTAACCATTCCATAAATCTTGTGTTTTGGGCCCCTGGAAGCATGAAAATCACTTTAAACATGCTAATTTTAGCTCTAACACTGATGATCCACCTACAAATGTGAACTGACGTTTAAAATAAAACATTTGAAAACGGACCATTTTCCACATTTCTGAAGCATGACGTAATCGGGGGTGTTATCTCTTTTGTCGAAAATCAGCCGTTTTTGCTCGAACATTAAATGCCTCCAAATGGTATTTAATTAACTTCCCGAGCCCCTGGAAGCATGAAAATCACTTTAAACATGCTAATTTTAGCTCTAACACTGATGATCCACCTACAAATGTGAACTGACGTTCAAAAATAAAACATTTGAAAACGGACCATTTTCCACATTTCTGAAGCATGACGTAATTGGGGGGTGTTATCTCTTTTGTCGAAAATCAGCCGTTTTTGCTCGAACATTAAATGCCTCCAAATGGTATTTAATTAACTTCCCGAGCCCCTGGAAGCATGAAAATCACTTTAAACATGCTAATTTTAGCTCTAACACTGATGATCCACCTACAAATGTGAACTGACGTTCAAAAATAAAACATTTGAAAACGGACCATTTTCCACATTTCTGAAGCATGACGTAATGGGGGGGTGTTATCTCTTTTGTCGAAAATCAGCCATTTTTGCTCGAACATTAAATGCCTCCAAATGGTATTTAATTAACTTCCCGGGGTGAAGAAACCCTTTTTGAGAACTCAGAGTGAGTAAATTGGCCATTTTCATGCACTTTTAACCATTCCATAAATCTTGTGTTTTGGGCCCCTGGAAGCATGAAAATCACTTTAAACATGCTAATTTTAGCTCTAACACTGATGATCCACCTACAAATGTGAACTGACGTTCAAAAATAAAACATTTGAAAACGGACCATTTTCCACATTTCTGAAGCATGACGTAATGGGGGGTGTTATCTCTTTTGTCGAAAATCAGCCGTTTTTGCTCGAACATTAAATGCCTCCAAATGGTATTTAATTAACTTCCCGAGCCCCTGGAAGCATGAAAATCACTTTAAACATGCTAATTTTAGCTCTAACACTGATGATCCACCTACAAATGTGAACTGACGTTCAAAAATAAAACATTTGAAAACGGACCATTTTCCACATTTCTGAAGCATGACGTAATGGGGGGGGTGTTATCTCTTTTGTCGAAAATCAGCCGTTTTTGCTCGAACATTAAATGCCTCCAAATGGTATTTAATTAAATTCCCGAGCCCCTGGAAGCATGAAAATCACTTTAAACATGCTAATTTTAGCTCTAACACTGATGATCCACCTACAGATGTGAACTGACGTTCAAAAATAAAACATTTGAAAACGGACCATTTTCCACATTTCTGAAGCATGACGTAATGGGGGGGTGTTATCTCTTTTGTCGAAAATCAGCCGTTTTTGCTCGAACATTAGATGCCTCCAAATGGTATTTATTTCACTTCCCGGGGTGAAGAAACCCTTTTTGAGAACTCAGAGTGAGTAAATTGGCCATTTTCATGCACTTTTAACCATTCCATAAATCTTGTGTTTTGGGCCCCTGGAAGCATGAAAATCACTTTAAACATGCTAATTTTAGCTCTAACACTGATGATCCACCTACAAATGTGAACTGACGTTCAAAAATAAAACATTTGAAAACGGGCCATTTTCCACATTTCTGAAGCATGACGTAATGGGGGGGTGTTATCTCTTTTGTCGAAAATCAGCCGTTTTTGCTCGAACATTAAATGCCTCCAAATGGTATTTAATTAACTTCCCGAGCCCCTGGAAGCATGAAAATCACTTTAAACATGCTAATTTTAGCTCTAATATTGATGATCCACCTACAAATGTGAACTGACGTTCAAAAATAAAACATTTGAAAACGGACCATTTTCCACATTTCTGAAGCATGACGTAATGGGGGGGTGTTATCTCTTTTGTCGAAAATCAGCCGTTTTTGCTCGAACATTAAATGCCTCCAAATGGTATTTAATTAACTTCCCGGGGTGAAGAAACCCTTTTTGAGAACTCAGAGTGAGTAAATTGGCCATTTTCATGCACTTTTAACCATTCCATAAATCTTGTGTTTTGGGCCCCTGGAAGCATGAAAATCACTTTAAACATGCTAATTTTAGCTCTAACACTGATGATCCACCTACAAATGTGAACTGACGTTTAAAATAAAACATTTGAAAACGGACCATTTTCCACATTTCTGAAGCATGACGTAATCGGGGGTGTTATCTCTTTTGTCGAAAATCAGCCGTTTTTGCTCGAACATTAAATGCCTCCAAATGGTATTTAATTAACTTCCCGAGCCCCTGGAAGCATGAAAATCACTTTAAACATGCTAATTTTAGCTCTAACACTGATGATCCACCTACAAATGTGAACTGACGTTCAAAAATAAAACATTTGAAAACGGACCATTTTCCACATTTCTGAAGCATGACGTAATTGGGGGGTGTTATCTCTTTTGTCGAAAATCAGCCGTTTTTGCTCGAACATTAAATGCCTCCAAATGGTATTTAATTAACTTCCCGAGCCCCTGGAAGCATGAAAATCACTTTAAACATGCTAATTTTAGCTCTAACACTGATGATCCACCTACAAATGTGAACTGACGTTCAAAAATAAAACATTTGAAAACGGACCATTTTCCACATTTCTGAAGCATGACGTAATGGGGGGGTGTTATCTCTTTTGTCGAAAATCAGCCATTTTTGCTCGAACATTAAATGCCTCCAAATGGTATTTAATTAACTTCCCGGGGTGAAGAAACCCTTTTTGAGAACTCAGAGTGAGTAAATTGGCCATTTTCATGCACTTTTAACCATTCCATAAATCTTGTGTTTTGGGCCCCTGGAAGCATGAAAATCACTTTAAACATGCTAATTTTAGCTCTAACACTGATGATCCACCTACAAATGTGAACTGACGTTCAAAAATAAAACATTTGAAAACGGACCATTTTCCACATTTCTGAAGCATGACGTAATGGGGGGGTGTTATCTCTGTTGTCGAAAATCAGCCGTTTTTGCTCGAACATTAAATGCCTCCAAATGGTATTTAATTAACTTCCCGGGGTGAAGAAACCCTTTTTGAGAACTCAGAGTGAGTAAATTGGCCATTTTCATGCACTTTTAACCATTCCATAAATCTTGTGTTTTGGGCCCCTGGAAGCATGAAAATCACTTTAAACATGCTAATTTTAGCTCTAACACTGATGATCCACCTACAAATGTGAACTGACGTTCAAAAATAAAACATTTGAAAACGGACCATTTTCCACATTTCTGAAGCATGACGTAATGGGGGGGTGTTATCTCTTTTGTCGAAAATCAGCCGTTTTTGCTCGAACATTAGATGCCTCCAAATGGTATTTATTTCACTTCCCGGGGTGAAGAAACCCTTTTTGAGAACTCAGAGTGAGTAAATTGGCCATTTTCATGCACTTTTAACCATTCCATAAATCTTGTGTTTTGGGCCCCTGGAAGCATGAAAATCACTTTAAACATGCTAATTTTAGCTCTAACACTGATGATCCACCTACAAATGTGAACTGACGTTCAAAAATAAAACATTTGAAAACGGGCCATTTTCCACATTTCTGAAGCATGACGTAATGGGGGGGTGTTATCTCTTTTGTCGAAAATCAGCCGTTTTTGCTCGAACATTAAATGCCTCCAAATGGTATTTAATTAACTTCCCGAGCCCCTGGAAGCATGAAAATCACTTTAAACATGCTAATTTTAGCTCTAATATTGATGATCCACCTACAAATGTGAACTGACGTTCAAAAATAAAACATTTGAAAACGGACCATTTTCCACATTTCTGAAGCATGACGTAATGGGGGGGTGTTATCTCTTTTGTCGAAAATCAGCCGTTTTTGCTCGAACATTAAATGCCTCCAAATGGTATTTAATTAACTTCCCGGGGTGAAGAAACCCTTTTTGAGAACTCAGAGTGAGTAAATTGGCCATTTTCATGCACTTTTAACCATTCCATAAATCTTGTGTTTTGGGCCCCTGGAAGCATGAAAATCACTTTAAACATGCTAATTTTAGCTCTAACACTGATGATCCACCTACAAATGTGAACTGACGTTTAAAATAAAACATTTGAAAACGGACCATTTTCCACATTTCTGAAGCATGACGTAATCGGGGGTGTTATCTCTTTTGTCGAAAATCAGCCGTTTTTGCTCGAACATTAAATGCCTCCAAATGGTATTTAATTAACTTCCCGAGCCCCTGGAAGCATGAAAATCACTTTAAACATGCTAATTTTAGCTCTAACACTGATGATCCACCTACAAATGTGAACTGACGTTCAAAAATAAAACATTTGAAAACGGACCATTTTCCACATTTCTGAAGCATGACGTAATTGGGGGGTGTTATCTCTTTTGTCGAAAATCAGCCGTTTTTGCTCGAACATTAAATGCCTCCAAATGGTATTTAATTAACTTCCCGAGCCCCTGGAAGCATGAAAATCACTTTAAACATGCTAATTTTAGCTCTAACACTGATGATCCACCTACAAATGTGAACTGACGTTCAAAAATAAAACATTTGAAAACGGACCATTTTCCACATTTCTGAAGCATGACGTAATGGGGGGGTGTTATCTCTTTTGTCGAAAATCAGCCATTTTTGCTCGAACATTAAATGCCTCCAAATGGTATTTAATTAACTTCCCGGGGTGAAGAAACCCTTTTTGAGAACTCAGAGTGAGTAAATTGGCCATTTTCATGCACTTTTAACCATTCCATAAATCTTGTGTTTTGGGCCCCTGGAAGCATGAAAATCACTTTAAACATGCTAATTTTAGCTCTAACACTGATGATCCACCTACAAATGTGAACTGACGTTCAAAAATAAAACATTTGAAAACGGACCATTTTCCACATTTCTGAAGCATGACGTAATGGGGGGTGTTATCTCTTTTGTCGAAAATCAGCCGTTTTTGCTCGAACATTAAATGCCTCCAAATGGTATTTAATTAACTTCCCGAGCCCCTGGAAGCATGAAAATCACTTTAAACATGCTAATTTTAGCTCTAACACTGATGATCCACCTACAAATGTGAACTGACGTTCAAAAATAAAACATTTGAAAACGGACCATTTTCCACATTTCTGAAGCATGACGTAATGGGGGGGGTGTTATCTCTTTTGTCGAAAATCAGCCGTTTTTGCTCGAACATTAAATGCCTCCAAATGGTATTTAATTAACTTCCCGAGCCCCTGGAAGCATGAAAATCACTTTAAACATGCTAATTTTAGCTCTAACACTGATGATCCACCTACAGATGTGAACTGACGTTCAAAAATAAAACATTTGAAAACGGACCATTTTCCACATTTCTGAAGCATGACGTAATGGGGGGGTGTTATCTCTTTTGTCGAAAATCAGCCGTTTTTGCTCGAACATTAAATGCCTCCAAATGGTATTTAATTAACTTCCCTGGGTGAAGAAACCCTTTTTGAGAACTCAGAGTGAGTAAATTGGCCATTTTCATGCACTTTTAACCATTCCATAAATCTTGTGTTTTGGGCCCCTGGAAGCATGAAAATCACTTTAAACATGCTAATTTTAGCTCTAACACTGATGATCCACCTACAAATGTGAACTGACGTTCAAAAATCAAACTTTTGAAAACGGACCATTTTCCACATTTCTGAAGCATGACGTAATGGGGGGTGTTATCTCTTTTGTCGAAAATCAGCCTTTTTTGCTCGAACATTAAATGCCTCCAAATGGTATTTAATTAACTTCCCGAGCCCCTGGAAGCATGAAAATCACTTTAAACATGCTAATTTTAGCTCTAACACTGATGATCCCCCTACAAATGTGAACTGACGTTCAAAAATAAAACATTTGAAAACGGACCATTTTCCACATTTCTGAAGCATGACGTAATGGGGGGGTGTTATCTCTTTTGTCGAAAATCAGCCGTTTTTGCTCGAACATTAAATGCCTCCAAATGGTATTTATTTCACTTCCCGGGGTGAAGAAACCCTTTTTGAGAACTCAGAGTGAGTAAATTGGCCATTTTCATGCACTTTTAACCATTCCATAAATCTTGTGTTTTGGGCCCCTGGAAGCATGAAAATCACTTTAAACATGCTAATTTTAGCGCTAACACTGATGATCCACCTACAAATGTGAACTGACGTTCAAAAATAAAACATTTGAAAACGGACCATTTTCCACATTTCTGAAGCATGACGTAATGGGGGGGTGTTATCTCTTTTGTCGAAAATCAGCCGTTTTTGCTCGAACATTAAATGCCTCCAAATGGTATTTAATTAACTTCCCGAGCCCCTGGAAGCATGAAAATCACTTTAAACATGCTAATTTTAGCTCTAACACTGATGATCCACCTACAAATGTGAACTGACGTTCAAAAATAAAACATTTGAAAACGGACCATTTTCCACATTTCTGAAGCATGACGTAATGGGGGGGTGTTATCTCTTTTGTCGAAAATCAGCCGTTTTTGCTCGAACATTAAATGCCTCCAAATGGTATTTAATTAACTTCCCGGGGTGAAGAAACCCTTTTTGAGAACTCAGAGTGAGTAAATTGGCCATTTTCATGCACTTTTAACCATTCCATAAATCTTGTGTTTTTGGCCCCTGGAAGCATGAAAATCACTTTAAACATGCTAATTTTAGCTCTAACACTGATGATCCACCTACAAATGTGAACTGACGTTCAAAAATAAAACATTTGAAAACGGACCATATTCCACATTTCTGAAGCATGACGTAATGGGGGGTGTTATCTCTTTTGTCGAAAATCAGCCGTTTTTGCTCGAACATTAAATGCCTCCAAATGGTATTTAATTAACTTCCCGAGCCCCTGGAAGCATGAAAATCACTTTAAACATGCTAATTTTAGCTCTAACACTGATGATCCACCTACAAATGTGAACTGACGTTCAAAAATAAAACATTTGAAAACGGACCATTTTCCACATTTCTGAAGCATGACGTAATGGGGGGGGTGTTATCTCTTTTGTCGAAAATCAGCCGTTTTTGCTCGAACATTAAATGCCTCCAAATGGTATTTAATTAACTTCCCGAGCCCCTGGAAGCATGAAAATCACTTTAAACATGCTAATTTTAGCTCTAACACTGATGATCCACCTACAAATGTGAACTGACGTTCAAAAATAAAACATTTGAAAACGGACCATTTTCCACATTTCTGAAGCATGACGTAATGGGGGGGTGTTATCTCTTTTGTCGAAAATCAGCCGTTTTTGCTCGAACATTAAATGCCTCCAAATGGTATTTAATTAACTTCCCGGGGTGAAGAAACCCTTTTTGAGAACTCAGAGTGAGTAAATTGGCCATTTTCATGCACTTTTAACCATTCCATAAATCTTGTGTTTTGGGCCCCTGGAAGCATGAAAATCACTTTAAACATGCTAATTTTAGCTCTAACACTGATGATCCACCTACAAATGTGAACTGACGTTCAAAAATCAAACTTTTGAAAACGGACCATTTTCCACATTTCTGAAGCATGACGTAATGGGGGGTGTTATCTCTTTTGTCGAAAATCAGCCTTTTTTGCTCGAACATTAAATGCCTCCAAATGGTATTTAATTAACTTCCCGAGCCCCTGGAAGCATGAAAATCACTTTAAACATGCTAATTTTAGCTCTAACACTGATGATCCCCCTACAAATGTGAACTGACGTTCAAAAATAAAACATTTGAAAACGGACCATTTTCCACATTTCTGAAGCATGACGTAATGGGGGGGTGTTATCTCTTTTGTCGAAAATCAGCCGTTTTTGCTCGAACATTAAATGCCTCCAAATGGTATTTATTTCACTTCCCGGGGTGAAGAAACCCTTTTTGAGAACTCAGAGTGAGTAAATTGGCCATTTTCATGCACTTTTAACCATTCCATAAATCTTGTGTTTTGGGCCCCTGGAAGCATGAAAATCACTTTAAACATGCTAATTTTAGCTCTAACACTGATGATCCACCTACAAATGTGAACTGACGTTCAAAAATAAAACATTTGAAAACGGACCATTTTCCACATTTCTGAAGCATGACGTAATGGGGGGGTGTTATCTCTTTTGTCGAAAATCAGCCGTTTTTGCTCGAACATTAAATGCCTCCAAATGGTATTTAATTAACTTCCCGAGCCCCTGGAAGCATGAAAATCACTTTAAACATGCTAATTTTAGCTCTAACACTGATGATCCACCTACAAATGTGAACTGACGTTCAAAAATAAAACATTTGAAAACGGACCATTTTCCACATTTCTGAAGCATGACGTAATGGGGGGGTGTTATCTCTTTTGTCGAAAATCAGCCGTTTTTGCTCGAACATTAAATGCCTCCAAATGGTATTTAATTAACTTCCCGGGGTGAAGAAACCCTTTTTGAGAACTCAGAGTGAGTAAATTGGCCATTTTCATGCACTTTTAACCATTCCATAAATCTTGTGTTTTTGGCCCCTGGAAGCATGAAAATCACTTTAAACATGCTAATTTTAGCTCTAACACTGATGATCCACCTACAAATGTGAACTGACGTTCAAAAATAAAACATTTGAAAACGGACCATTTTCCACATTTCTGAAGCATGACGTAATGGGGGGGTGTTATCTCTTTTGTCGAAAATCAGCCGTTTTTGCTCGAACATTAAATGCCTCCAAATGGTATTTAATTAACTTCCCGAGCCCCTGGAAGCATGAAAATCACTTTAAACATGCTAATTTTAGCTCTAACACTGATGATCCACCTACAAATGTGAACTGACGTTCAAAAATAAAACATTTGAAAACGGACCATTTTCCACATTTCTGAAGCATGACGTAATGGGGGGGTGTTATCTCTTTTGTCGAAAATCAGCCGTTTTTGCTCGAACATTAAATGCCTCCAAATGGTATTTAATTAACTTCCCGGGGTGAAGAAACCCTTTTTGAGAACTCAGAGTGAGTAAATTGGCCATTTTCATGCACTTTTAACCATTCCATAAATCTTGTGTTTTGGGCCCCTGGAAGCATGAAAATCACTTTAAACATGCTAATTTTAGCTCTAACACTGATGATCCACCTACAAATGTGAACTGACGTTCAAAAATAAAACATTTGAAAACGGACCATTTTCCACATTTCTGAAGCATGACGTAATGGGGGGGTGTTATCTCTTTTGTCGAAAATCAGCCGTTTTTGCTCGAACATTAAATGCCTCCAAATGGTATTTAATTAACTTCCCGAGCCCCTGGAAGCATGAAAATCACTTTAAACATGCTAATTTTAGCTCTAACACTGATGATCCACCTACAAATGTGAACTGACGTTCAAAAATAAAACATTTGAAAACGGACCATTTTCCACATTTCTGAAGCATGACGTAATGGGGGGGTGTTATCTCTTTTGTCGAAAATCAGCCGTTTTTGCTCGAACATTAAATGCCTCCAAATGGTATTTAATTAACTTCCCGAGCCCCTGGAAGCATGAAAATCACTTTAAACATGCTAATTTTAGCTCTAACACTGATGATCCACCTACAAATGTGAACTGACGTTCAAAAATAAAACATTTGAAAACGGACCATTTTCCACATTTCTGAAGCATGACGTAATGGGGGGGTGTTATCTCTTTTGTCGAAAATCAGCCGTTTTTGCTCGAACATTAAATGCCTCCAAATGGTATTTAATTAACTTCCCGGGGTGAAGAAACCCTTTTTGAGAACTCAGAGTGAGTAAATTGGCCATTTTCATGCACTTTTAACCATTCCATAAATCTTGTGTTTTGGGCCCCTGGAAGCATGAAAATCACTTTAAACATGCTAATTTTAGCTCTAACACTGATGATCCACCTACAAATGTGAACTGACGTTCAAAAATAAAACATTTGAAAACGGACCATTTTCCACATTTCTGAAGCATGACGTAATGGGGGGGTGTTATCTCTTTTGTCGAAAATCAGCCGTTTTTGCTCGAACATTAAATGCCTCCAAATGGTATTTAATTAACTTCCCGGGGTGAAGAAACCCTTTTTGAGAACTCAGAGTGAGTAAATTGGCCATTTTCATGCACTTTTAACCATTCCATAAATCTTGTGTTTTGGGCCCCTGGAAGCATGAAAATCACTTTAAACATGCTAATTTTAGCTCTAACACTGATGATCCACCTACAAATGTGAACTGACGTTCAAAAATAAAACATTTGAAAACGGACCATTTTCCACATTTCTGAAGCATGACGTAATGGGGGGGTGTTATCTCTTTTGTCGAAAATCAGCCGTTTTTGCTCGAACATTAAATGCCTCCAAATGGTATTTAATTAACTTCCCGATCCCCTGGAAGCATGAAAATCACTTTAAACATGCTAATTGTAGCTCTAACACTGATGATCCACCTACAAATGTGAACTGACGTTCAAAAATAAAACATTTGAAAACGGACCATTTTCCACATTTCTGAAGCATGACATAATGGGGGGGTGTTATCTCTTTTGTCGAAAATCAGCCGTTTTTGCTCGAACATTAAATGCCTCCAAATGGTATTTAATTAACTTCCCGAGCCCCTGGAAGCATGAAAATCACTTTAAACATGCTAATTTTAGCTCTAACACTGATGATCCACCTACAAATGTGAACTGACGTTCAAAAAAAAAACATTTGAAAACGGACCATTTTCCACATTTCTGAAGCATGACGTAATGGGGGGGTGTTATCTCTTTTGTCGAAAATCAGCCGTTTTTGCTCGAACATTAAATGCCTCCAAATGGTATTTAATTAACTTCCCGGGGTGAAGAAACCCTTTTTGAGAACTCAGAGTGAGTAAATTGGCCATTTTCATGCACTTTTAACCATTCCATAAATCTTGTGTTTTTGGCCCCTGGAAGCATGAAAATCACTTTAAACATGCTAATTTTAGCTCTAACACTGATGATCCACCTACAAATGTGAACTGACGTTCAAAAATAAAACATTTGAAAACGGACCATTTTCCACATTTCTGAAGCATGACGTAATGGGGGGGTGTTATCTCTTTTGTCGAAAATCAGCCGTTTTTGCTCGAACATTAAATGCCTCCAAATGGTATTTAATTAACTTCCCGAGCCCCTGGAAGCATGAAAATCACTTTAAACATGCTAATTTTAGCTCTAACACTGATGATCCACCTACAAATGTGAACTGACGTTCAAAAATAAAACATTTGAAAACGGACCATTTTCCACATTTCTGAAGCATGACGTAATGGGGGGGTGTTATCTCTTTTGTCGAAAATCAGCCGTTTTTGCTCGAACATTAAATGCCTCCAAATGGTATTTAATTAACTTCCCGGGGTGAAGAAACCCTTTTTGAGAACTCAGAGTGAGTAAATTGGCCATTTTCATGCACTTTTAACCATTCCATAAATCTTGTGTTTTGGGCCCCTGGAAGCATGAAAATCACTTTAAACATGCTAATTTTAGCTCTAACACTGATGATCCACCTACAAATGTGAACTGACGTTCAAAAATAAAACATTTGAAAACGGACCATTTTCCACATTTCTGAAGCATGACGTAATGGGGGGGTGTTATCTCTTTTGTCGAAAATCAGCCGTTTTTGCTCGAACATTAAATGCCTCCAAATGGTATTTAATTAACTTCCCGATCCCCTGGAAGCATGAAAATCACTTTAAACATGCTAATTTTAGCTCTAACACTGATGATCCACCTACAAATGTGAACTGACGTTCAAAAATAAAACATTTGAAAACGGACCATTTTCCACATTTCTGAAGCATGACGTAATGGGGGGGTGTTATCTCTTTTGTCGAAAATCAGCCGTTTTTGCTCGAACATTAAATGCCTCCAAATGGTATTTAATTAACTTCCCGAGCCCCTGGAAGCATGAAAATCACTTTAAACATGCTAATTTTAGCTCTAACACTGATGATCCACCTACAAATGTGAACTGACGTTCAAAAATAAAACATTTGAAAACGGACCATTTTCCACATTTCTGAAGCATGACGTAATGGGGGGGTGTTATCTCTTTTGTCGAAAATCAGCCGTTTTTGCTCGAACATTAAATGCCTCCAAATGGTATTTAATTAACTTCCCGGGGTGAAGAAACCCTTTTTGAGAACTCAGAGTGAGTAAATTGGCCATTTTCATGCACTTTTAACCATTCCATAAATCTTGTGTTTTGGGCCCCTGGAAGCATGAAAATCACTTTAAACATGCTAATTTTAGCTCTAACACTGATGATCCACCTACAAATGTGAACTGACGTTCAAAAATAAAACATTTGAAAACGGACCATTTTCCACATTTCTGAAGCATGACGTAATGGGGGGGTGTTATCTCTTTTGTCGAAAATCAGCCGTTTTTGCTCGAACATTAAATGCCTCCAAATGGTATTTAATTAACTTCCAGATCCCCTGGAAGCATGAAAATCACTTTAAACATGCTAATTTTAGCTCTAACACTGATGATCCACCTACAAATGTGAACTGGCGTTCAAAAATAAAACATTTGAAAACGGACCATTTTCCACATTTCTGAAGCATGACATAATGGGGGGGTGTTATCTCTTTTGTCGAAAATCAGCCGTTTTTGCTCGAACATTAAATGCCTCCAAATGGTATTTAATTAACTTCCCGAGCCCCTGGAAGCATGAAAATCACTTTAAACATGCTAATTTTAGCTCTAACACTGATGATCCACCTACAAATGTGAACTGACGTTCAAAAATAAAACATTTGAAAACGGACCATTTTCCACATTTCTGAAGCATGACGTAATGGGGGGGTGTTATCTCTTTTGTCGAAAATCAGCCGTTTTTGCTCGAACATTAAATGCCTCCAAATGGTATTTAATTAACTTCCCGAGCCCCTGGAAGCATGAAAATCACTTTAAACATGCTAATTTTAGCTCTAACACTGATGATCCACCTACAAATGTGAACTGACGTTCAAAAATAAAACATTTGAAAACGGACCATTTTCCACATTTCTGAAGCATGACGTAATGGGGGGGTGTTATCTCTTTTGTCGAAAATCAGCCGTTTTTGCTCGAACATTAAATGCCTCCAAATGGTATTTAATTAACTTCCCGGGGTGAAGAAACCCTTTTTGAGAACTCAGAGTGAGTAAATTGGCCATTTTCATGCACTTTTAACCATTCCATAAATCTTGTGTTTTGGGCCCCTGGAAGCATGAAAATCACTTTAAACATGCTAATTTTAGCTCTAACACTGATGATCCACCTACAAATGTGAACTGACGTTCAAAAATAAAACATATGAAAACGGACCATTTTCCACATTTCTGAAGCATGACGTAATGGGGGGGTGTTATCTCTTTTGTCGAAAATCAGCCGTTTTTGCTCGAACATTAAATGCCTCCAAATGGTATTTAATTAACTTCCCGAGCCCCTGGAAGCATGAAAATCACTTTAAACATGCTAATTTTAGCTCTAACACTGATGATCCACCTACAAATGTGAACTGACGTTCAAAAATAAAACATTTGAAAACGGACCATTTTCCACATTTCTGAAGCATGACGTAATGGGGGGGTGTTATCTCTTTTGTCGAAAATCAGCCGTTTTTGCTCGAACATTAAATGCCTCCAAATGGTATTTAATTAACTTCCCGGGGTGAAGAAACCCTTTTTGAGAACTCAGAGTGAGTAAATTGGCCATTTTCATGCACTTTTAACCATTCCATAAATCTTGTCTTTTGGGCCCCTGGAAGCATGAAAATCACTTTAAACATGCTAATTTTAGCTCTAACACTGATGATCCACCTACAAATGTGAACTGACGTTCAAAAATAAAACATTTGAAAACGGACCATTTTCCACATTTCTGAAGCATGACGTAATGGGGGGGTGTTATCTCTTTTGTCGAAAATCAGCCGTTTTTGCTCGAACATTAATGGAAAGGGGCGACCACTCGGTCCCCCTGAACGTATGGCAGAGTACCACGATCCCCCCGGGAAGCCATCTTGGGCGGGAGGCGAGTCTCGGCTGGTATGCCCGAAGCGGCGTAGCCGGGGAGCGCCTTTTCCCGCCCTAGAGTGGGTTGGCCTAGACACTAACGCGGCTGGCCACGCCCTAGGGGCAGGCAGGGGCGGGTTTACGCCCGCCCTGAAGACGGATAAAAGGAGAAGCAAGATCCGAAGGCATCCTCTTGTTCCTGTGCTCTGAAGCTGCACCTCCTCGCTGCACGTGAGCTCGAGACGGAACGAAGAGCCAATTTTGAGCGTTGTAATCTTTCTTGTTTGTTTTGCAGATACTCTGTTGGAGAATGCCGAAGAAGGCGGGAAAGCGCATGACTACTGAACAGATGCTGCGCGTTCTCATGAAGGAGATGACCGAACTAAAGAGGCGAATGGATAAGAACGAGGAAGGGGGACCGAAACGTCCTTTGGCGGGATCAGCCCCGGGAGGGAAAAACAAGAGGCCCAGGAGGGGAGCAGCGGGAGAAGACATCCCGGGTCCCAGTGCCCCGCTCGAGGCACCAACTCCCGTGCCGAAGGAAGGGAATCCGATTCCCGTTGTGGTCACCCCCGTGTCCGAGGAAGATATGCCGCCCGAGCTGGCAGCACAATTGGCAGCGTGGTTGGGAAAAGGTGGCGAGGGCGCCACGGCTGTCGACGCGCAGGAGCTAATGAAGCAACTGCGTGAGTCACGGGAAGCAGCGAAGGTGTCCACGCCGGCTGCAGCAGTAGAGAAGCCACAGGGGACGGGTTCAGTAGCAGAGACAACGTCCGGTGCAGGTAAGCGGCCGTTGCCGATTGCGAGGGATGAGTCGGCACCCTCTCGTAGGGAAAAATTGGGTCAGCATGTTCCTTTGGCTATTAAGGAAAAGATATGGGCAGGAGAATACGTAAACATATTCTCGTTGCTTACTGATCACTATGAGATGGAGCATGTCAAGGGCCAGAAGGAGCTCATGCATCCGAGTGTTTGGCGCGCAAAAATGGCCGCCTTTAAGGTAAATGAAAACATTGGCAATTGGGGCCAAGCGTGGGGGATTTTTACATCGATCTTGGGGGAGCGAAGGCCCGATCTGTTACCCGAATTGCCGATTTATCAGTCACGAATCATGGGGTACTCGGTATCACACGAGGGTAATCATTGGTTCTGCTATGATAACCTGTTTAGAAAAGCTAAAGAACATGATAAAAACTTAACATGGGATTGTTATGATTCTGTGTCATGGTCCAAAATGAAGGAGACTGGTATGTTAAAATTGCCATTAGTAGGGAGTATCGTTGGCGAATCTTCCCGCCAGTATGCGGGGACGCCCTTTCGGTCAGGTGCGGGTACAGACAATTACTCGAAGCCTGCCGGTAACACAGGAAAAAGGGGGGTTTGTTGGAACTTCAACAGGGGTAAATGTATCGTGCAAATTTAGCAAATTTAGACACGAATGTAGTGGGTGTGGGCAATCATCCCATCCTGAGTCCACGTGCAGAGCCAAAACGGGTGATAACGGGGGTAGAGGAGGCGCCAAACAGGTCTAACATAGTCCGAGGGGCGCCTCTACCTACCCCGATTGATACCTTGGCAATGATTCCTTGGCTCAGTGAATACCCGGATCGTGCTTCTGCTGGGGTGTTGCGGAACGGGTTTTCTTATGGTTTCCGCATCCCAGTGGGGGACTTTCAAGGTGCAACGAAATGTAAAAATCAGCTATCGGTCTTTCAGCATACGACGGTGGTACAGGATAAGATCAGGAAGGAGGTTACTCGAGGTCGAGTCGCCGGTCCGTTTAGTGTACCACCGGTTCCTAACTTTGTTTGTTCCCCTTTAGGTGTGGTCCCAAAGAAGGACCCGGGTGAGTTTCGGCTGATACATAATTTATCAGCCCCACGTGGTCTTTCCATAAACGGAGCGATTGACCCGGAAGTGTGTTCGGTGCGGTACGCATCCTTCGATGAGGCCGTAGCCATTTTGAATCGCCTGGGGCCCGGGGCGCTGATGGCAAAATCTGATATCGAGTCAGCGTTCCGGTTGCTCCCGGTACATCCAGACGATCAGCGTCTCTTAGGTTTCATGTTTCAGGGTCATTATTACATGGATAGGTGTATGCCGATGGGGTGCTCTATATCTTGTGCCTATTTCGAAAAATTCAGTAGTTTTCTACAATGGGTCTTCACAAGGAAGACGGGTTTCCAAAATGTAATGCATTACCTTGATGATTTTTTGTTCCTGGGGGCAGCCGGGGACCCGGAATGTGGGCAGGCTTTGGCACAGTTTTGTGTCTTAATGAATCAGTTTGGTGTGCCATTGGCACCGGTAAGACTGTGGGGCCTTCCACTTGCCTCGAGTTTCTGGGGATTGAGTTAGACTCCGCAGAAGGTTGTTTTCGTTTACCAGCTGACAAAGTGTCAAAGTTCAGGACATCCCTGCAGATGTGTATAAGGGGACCTAAGGTTAAGCTGCATCAGTTACAGCAGTTAGTTGGCCAGTTGAATTTTGCCCTGAGGGTCATACCAATGGCCCGCCCCTTTTCCCGTTCGATCGCTCAAGCCATGGTCGGCCTGAAGGAGTGCCATCATCGCACAAGGCTCTCGGCGGAGGTCCGCCAGGACATGCGCATATGGTTGGCATTTCTGGCGGATTTCAATGGTCGAGTCGTCTGGAACAAACCAGCCGTGTCCTCTGAGGAGCTGGGGCTGTGGACAGATTCGGCAGGGAGCATAGGTTTCGGTGCCATATTCGGCTCGAGATGGTCTGCACAGAAGTGGCCGACATGGTGGCATGATAGTGGACTGACAAGTAACATTGCTTTCCTGGAACTTTTCCCCATTTTAGTGGCTCTGAGAACGTGGCCCGAAGGGTTCAAGGATCACTCTGTGGTATTTTGGTCTGACAATATGACCGTGGTCGAGTGTATCAATAGTCAGGCAGCACGATGCAAATGGATTTTGAGACTGCTCAAGGAAATTGTTTTACTTTGTATGCAATTGAATGTGCTATTCAGAGCAAGACATGTCCCAGGGGTAATGAACCAGGCGGCTGATGCACTGTCTCGTTTTCGTATGCAGGCTTTCTGGGGTTTCCTTCCCACAGCGGACCCGGAGCCGGCACCCTTCCCCGAAGCTCTCTGGTCTCTCGGTGCCCCGAACTTCGTGACCTCGTGGGAGAGAGTTTAGCACCCAGGACGAGGAAGGCATATGAAGGGGCGTTCCGGTCCTATTTGGCCTTTTTGGGGACTGATAGGAAGGAGCTTTGGGGCCAGGAAGAGTGGGTGGTGTATTTTCTGATGTCCTTACATCGGGTCGGGAAATCGGTGGCCACGGCTCAGAGGCATCGGGCTGCCATTTCCTTTGTTGCTAGGGCTCACGGGATCCATGACCCGACAGCGTCTTTCGTTGTACAGAAAGCACTACGGGGGTGGCAACGCCTTGAGGGTCGCAGAGTAGATGAGAGGCGCCCGATAGGTTTGGATAGGCTGGCCCAGTTATTATCCAGACTCCCTGCTACGTGTTCATCTCAGTTTGAGACAGTGTTATTCCGAGCCGCTTTTACGCTGGCATTCCATGGGGCTATGCGGGTAAGCGAATTAGTGGCAAGGAACAAGCAGGATGTGACAGGAGGATTGTGCCAGGAGCACGTCCAGATCAGAGGGGAGACGATAACGGTCTCATTTGTCAGGTCCAAGACCGATCAAAGTGGGATGGGTGACTGCGTAATCATACGCGGGATTCCCGGGTCCTCCATGTGCCCGGTAAGGTGTCTAGAAGATTATTTAGCATGAAGGGTGGCATCATGGGGGGGGGCCTTGTTGAGACACGCTGACGCCACCCCACTGACAAAGTTTCAGTTTCAGCGGGTGCTTGCGATGTCGATTGCCGCTGCGGGCTTGAACCCGGGCGAGTTTGGGACCCATTCCTTTCGGATAGGGGCTGCTACAGAAGCTACAGCCAGGGGTCTGGATGTTGAACAAGTTAAACGGGTGGGGCGTTGGTCCTCCAATTGTTATAAAAGGTATGTGCGGTTGCACATGTTGTGAAGCTGTAGCAATGTACTCACGCTTCTTGTTTTTGTTTGGTTTTCAGTTGCGCAAGCCTACGAGGCGGGGCGGACTTTGCAGTCGACCCTACACCAGGCCAGCGGTCAGACATCACCGGCTGTGAAAAAGGAGGTGTGGGTTGTGGGCCACTCATACGTGAGACGTGCCGCAGACGTATTCAAGGCAGGTGATATGATTCACGTAGCTGGGGAATACGGGTACAGTGTGTCCTTCTACGGAAGAGGCGGTCTCTGTATTGACCAGTTTCAATCATTTTTTGAGGGTTTGCTAGGGCGGACGAGGTCACCGCCGTCTGTAGTGATAGTACATCTTGGGGGTAATGATTTGGTCACCACTGGTAGACGACTTCTTCTTGAGGCGATGCTTTCCACTGTAAGTTGGTTAGCGAGGAGAGTTCCAGGGTGCACAATTGCGTGGTCCCATATGATCCCACGAAAAGTGTGGCGGGGGGCTATTTCGGTTCCTGCTTTAAATCATTCTGTTAGGAAGCTTAATAACAAAGTGAGTAGGTTGTTCCGTTCCAAGACACTGCATGCTATTTCACATGGGTGTATTAATGACGACAGTATGTATTTGGGGGATGGAGTGCATTTGTCTCGAGTGGGGAATGAGTTACTCACAGGAGACTTCTTAGCATGGCTAAAAACGTTACACCATGACCTTTAGGTAGGAGTGTGTGGGGGGTCCGGATAGCCGGTCAACTATCCGGCCTGTGGCGGTAAGGTCATGATCGGTGAGCACTAATTGGAAGATCCCTATGAGTGGGCGTCACCCAGCACGGATGGGAGCGCTCGGGGGAGGTGGCCATTGGCCCCTCAACGGGGAGGCGGTCCCTTCTAAGGATGGGTCGCCGAAAGAAGAGGAAAGGCGGTCAAGGCCCCTTCCTGGGTAGGAGGGGTTACAGCCCCCTCCTGGGGAATTTCCCGGGGCCAGGACGTCTGCGACGGCAGATATGGTAAGTTGTGTGGGGTTTGGGGGGGGTCTACGCGACCTTCTAGATACCTCACATGAGTCCTCGTACGACCTCTCAGTGGCGTTGAGTTTTATTGGGGCCCCCGTCAAGTCAAGGGAAATTGGTAATTGCACTTGAGGTACGCCTCTGGGCCGCCCCTCACAAGTGAGGGCGATATTTCTGGGTTAGGGATCTTGACACCGGTTACGACCTTGCCGTTGGCCCTTAAACGTTAGGATGTACAATTTCAAAATTTCAAGTAAATGTTTTGCAGGATGTTAGTTCGGCTAGGAGAACCTTTGTATTAGAGAATCTGTTAAGGTTAGCCAAACATCGCAATGTGGTAATGAAATTGTACACAATATGAAACTGTTTATTTAACGTTTTAATTTTGTTTCATATTTTAATAAATACGGCCGGGGGGGTTACTCCCTCCCGTCTTCCAAAGACTTCAGAACTGTTTCCGGTTTCCCATCCTTGGGGATTGTGTTGAGAGGGGGTGGCGGGTATCTCAGCCATATGGAAAGGGGCGACCACTCGGTCCCCCCGAACGTATGGCAGAGTACCACGATCCCCCCGGGAAGCCATCTTGGGCGGGAGGCGAGTCTCGGCTGGTATGCCCGAAGCGGCGTAGCCGGGGCGCGCCTTTTCCCGCCCTAGAGTGGGTTGGCCTAGACACTAACGCGGCTGGCCACGCCCTAGGGGCAGGCAGGGGCGGGTTTACGCCCGCCCTGAAGACGGATAAAAGGAGAAGCAAGATCCGAAGGCATCCTCTTGTTCCTGTGCTCTGAAGCTGCACCTCCTCGCTGCACGTGAGCTCGAGACGGAACGAAGAGCCAATTTTGACCCACCCACCAGCCCCTGATGACAGCAAGTGGTTTTGAATAAAGTTGATGGATAACTTTGATTTTCGTTTACAGGTTGTGGTATTATCGTGATGATTTTGAGTATGTAATAAAGAATGTCGATTTGTGTTACGTTTTGCAAATAAAGAAATTCTGCTTTAGAGTTCATTGGTAAGCATGCTCTTAATGAAAGTATAGTTGCTACTGTATTTTTAGTTTAGTCATTTAGTTAGCATTGTCGTATTTATTTTGGTCGGGCGGTAAGGTCATGATCGGTGAGCACTAATTGGAAGATCCCTATGAGTGGGCGTCACCCAGCACGGATGGGAGCGCTCGGGGGAGGTGGCCATTGGCCCCTCAACGGGGAGGCGGTCCCTTCTAAGGATGGGTCGCCGAAAGAAGAGGAAAGGCGGTCAAGGCCCCTTCCTGGGTAGGAGGGGTTACAGCCCCCTCCTGGGGAATTTCCCGGGGCCAGGACGTCTGCGACGGCAGATATGGTAAGTTGTGTGGGGTTTGGGGGGGGGTCTACGCGACCTTCTAGATACCTCACACGAGTCCTCGTACGACCTCTAAGTGGCGTCGAGTTTTATTGGGGCCCCCGTCAAGTCAAGGGAAATTGGTAATTGCACTTGAGGTACGCCTCTGGGCCGCCCCTCACAAGTGAGGGCGATATTTCTGGGTTAGGGATCTTGACACCGGTTACGACCTTGCCGTTGGCCCTTAAACGTTAGGATGTACAATTTCAAAATTTCAAGTAAATGTTTTGCAGGATGTTAGTTCGGCTAGGAGAACCTTTGTATTAGAGAATCTGTTAAGGTTAGCCAAACATCGCAATGTGGTAATGAAATTGTACATAATATGAAACTGTTTATTTAACGTTTTAATTTTGTTTCATATTTTAATAAATACGGCCGGGGGGGTTACTCCCTCCCGTCTTCCAAAGACTTCAGAACTGTTTCCGGTTTCCCATCCTTGGGGATTGTGTTGAGAGGGGGTGGCGGGTATCTCAGCAATAATGCCTCCAAATGGTATTTAATTAACTTCCCGAGCCCCTGGAAGCATGAAAATCACTTTAAACATGCTAATTTTAGCTCTAACACTGATGATCCACCTACAAATGTGAACTGACGTTCAAAAATAAAACATTTGAAAACGGACCATTTTCCACATTTCTGAAGCATGACGTAATGGGGGGGTGTTATCTCTTTTGTCGAAAATCAGCCGTTTTTGCTCGAACATTAAATGCCTCCAAATGGTATTTAATTAACTTCCCGAGCCCCTGGAAGCATGAAAATCACTTTAAACATGCTAATTTTAGCTCTAACACTGATGATCCACCTACAAATGTGAACTGACGTTCAAAAATGAAACATTTGAAAACGGACCATTTTCCACATTTCTGAAGCATGACGTAATGGGGGGGTGTTATCTCTTTTGTCGAAAATCAGCCGTTTTTGCTCGAACATTAAATGCCTCCAAATGGTATTTAATTAACTTCCTGAGCCCCTGGAAGCATGAAAATCACTTTAAACATGCTAATTTTAGCTCTAACACTGATGATCCACCTACAAATGTGAACTGACGTTCAAAAATAAAACATTTGAAAACGGACCATTTTCCACATTTCTGAAGCATGACGTAATGGGGGGGTGTTATCTCTTTTGTCGAAAATCAGCCGTTTTTGCTCGAACATTAAATGCCTCCAAATGGTATTTAATTAACTTCCCGGGGTGAAGAAACCCTTTTTGAGAACTCAGAGTGAGTAAATTGGCCATTTTCATGCACTTTTAACCATTCCATAAATCTTGTGTTTTGGGCCCCTGGAAGCATGAAAATCACTTTAAACATGCTAATTTTAGCTCTAACACTGATGATCCACCTACAAATGTGAACTGACGTTCAAAAATAAAACATTTGAAAACGGACCATTTTCCACATTTCTGAAGCATGACGTAATGGGGGGGGTGTTATCTCTTTTGTCGAAAATCAGCCGTTTTTGCTCGAACATTAAATGCCTCCAAATGGTATTTAATTAACTTCCCGAGCCCCTGGAAGCATGAAAATCACTTTAAACATGCTAATTTTAGCTCTAACACTGATGATCCACCTACAAATGTGAACTGACGTTCAAAAATAAAACATTTGAAAACGGACCATTTTCCACATTTCTGAAGCATGACGTAATAGGGGGGTGTTATCTCTTTTGTCGAAAATCAGCCGTTTTTGCTCGAACATTAAATGCCTCCAAATGGTATTTAATTAACTTCCCGAGCCCCTGGAAGCATGAAAATCACTTTACACATGCTAATTTTAGCTCTAACACTGATGATCCACCTACAAATGTGAACTGACGTTCAAAAATAAAACATTTGAAAACGGACCATTTTCCACATTTCTGAAGCATGACGTAATGGGGGGGTGTTATCTCTTTTGTCGAAAATCAGCCGTTTTTGCTCGAACATTAAATGCCTCCAAATGGTATTTATTTCACTTCCCGGGGTGAAGAAACCCTTTTTGAGAACTCAGAGTGAGTAAATTGGCCATTTTCATGCACTTTTAACCATTCCATAAATCTTGTGTTTTGGGCCGCTGGAAGCATGAAAATCACTTTAAACATGCTAATTTTAGCTCTAACACTGATGATCCACCTACAAATGTGAACTGACGTTCAAAAATAAAACATTTGAAAACGGACCATTTTCCACATTTCTGAAGCATGACGTAATGGGGGGGTGTTATCTCTTTTGTCGAAAATCAGCCGTTTTTGCTCGAACATTAAATGCCTCCAAATGGTATTTAATTAACTTCCCGAGCCCCTGGAAGCATGAAAATCACTTTAAAAATGCTAATTTTAGCTCTAACACTGATGATCCACCTACAAATGTGAACTGACGTTCAAAAATAAAACATTTGAAAACGGACCATTTTCCACATTTCTGAAGCATGACGTAATGGGGGGGTGTTATCTCTTTTGTCGAAAATCAGCCGTTTTTGCTCGAACATTAAATGCCTCCAAATGGTATTTAATTAACTTCCCGAGCCCCTGGAAGCATGAAAATCACTTTAAACATGCTAATTTTAGCTCTAACACTGATGATCCACCTACAAATGTGAACTGACGTTCAAAAATGAAACATTTGAAAACGGACCATTTTCCACATTTCTGAAGCATGACGTAATGGGGGGGTGTTATCTCTTTTGTCGAAAATCAGCCGTTTTTGCTCGAACATTAAATGCCTCCAAATGGTATTTAATTAACTTCCCGGGGTGAAGAAAACCTTTTTGAGAACTCAGAGTGAGTAAATTGGCCATTTTCATGCACTTTTAACCATTCCATAAATCTTGTGTTTTGGGCCCCTGGAAGCATGAAAATCACTTTAAACATGCTAATTTTAGCTCTAACACTGATGATCCACCTACAAATGTGAACTGACGTTCAAAAATAAAACATTTGAAAACGGACCATTTTCCACATTTCTGAAGCATGACGTAATGGGGGGGTGTTATCTCTTTTGTCGAAAATCAGCCGTTTTTGCTCGAACATTAAATGCCTCCAAATGGTATTTAATTAACTTCCCGAGCCCCTGGAAGCATAAAAATCACTTTAAACATGCTAATTTTAGCTCTAACACTGATGATCCACCTACAAATGTGAACTGACGTTCAAAAATAAAACATTTGAAAACGGACCGTTTTCCACATTTCTGAAGCATGACGTAATGGGGGTGTTATCTCTTTTGTCGAAAATCAGCCATTTTTGCTCGAACATTAAATGCCTCCAAATGGTATTTAATTAACTTCCTGAGCCCCTGGAAGCATGAAAATCACTTTAAACATGCTAATTTTAGCTCTAACACTGATGATCCACCTACAAATGTGAACTGACGTTCAAAAATAAAACATTTGAAAACGGACCATTTTCCACATTTCTGAAGCATGACGTAATGGGGGGGTGTTATCTCTTTTGTCGAAAATCAGCCGTTTTTGCTCGAACATTAAATGCCTCCAAATGGTATTTAATTAACTTCCCGGGGTGAAGAAACCCTTTTTGAGAACTCAGAGTGAGTAAATTGGCCATTTTCATGCACTTTTAATCATTCCATAAATCTTGTGTTTTGGGCCCCTGGAAGCATGAAAATCACTTTAAACATGCTAATTTTAGCTCTAACACTGATGATCCCCCTACAAATGTGAACTGACGTTCAAAAATAAAATATTTGAAAACGGACCATTTTCCACATTTCTGAAGCATGACGTAATGGGGGGGTGTTATCTCTTTTGTCGAAAATCAGCCGTTTTTGCTCGAACATTAAATGCCTCCAAATGGTATTTAATTAACTTCCCGAGCCCCTGGAAGCATGTAAATCACTTTAAACATGCTAATTTTAGCTCTAACACTGATGATCCACCTACAAATGTGAACTGACGTTCAAAAATAAAACATTTGAAAACGGACCATTTTCCACATTTCTGAAGCATGACGTAATGGGGGGGTGATATCTCTTTTGTCGAAAATCAGCCGTTTTTGCTCGAACATTAAATGCCTCCAAATGGTATTTATTTCACTTCCCGGGGTGAAGAAACCCTTTTTGAGAACTCAGAGTGAGTAAATTGGCCATTTTCATGCACTTTTAACCATTCCATAAATCTTGTGTTTTGGGCCCCTGGAAGCATGAAAATCACTTTAAACATGCTAATTTTAGCTCTAACACTGATGATCCACCTACAAATGTGAACTGACGTTCAAAAATAAAACATTTGAAAACGGACCATTTTCCACATTTCTGAAGCATGACGTAATGGGGGGGTGTTATCTCTTTTGTCGAAAATCAGCCGTTTTTGCTCGAACATTAAATGCCTCCAAATGGTATTTAATTAACTTCCCGAGCCCCTGGAAGCATGAAAATCACTTTAAACATGCTAATTTTAGCTCTAACACTGATGATCCACCTACAAATGTGAACTGACGTTCAAAAATAAAACATTTGAAAACGGACCATTTTCCACATTTCTGAAGCATGACGTAATGGGGGGGTGTTATCTCTTTTGTCGAAAATCAGCCGTTTTTGCTCGAACATTAAATGCCTCCAAATGGTATTTAATTAACTTCCCGGGGTGAAGAAACCCTTTTTGAGAGCTCAGAGTGAGTAAATTGGCCATTTTCATGCACTTTTAACCATTCCATAAATCTTGTGTTTTGGGCCCCTGGAAGCATGAAAATCACTTTAAACATGCTAATTTTAGCTCTAACACTGATGATCCACCTACAAATGTGAACTGACGTTTAAAAATAAAACATTTGAAAACGGACCATTTTCCACATTTCTGAAGCATGACGTAATGGGGGGTGTTATCTCTTTTGTCGAAAATCAGCCGTTTTTGCTCGAACATTAAATGCCTCCAAATGGTATTTAATTAACTTCCCGAGCCCCTGGAAGCATGAAAATCACTTTAAACATGCTAATTTTAGCTCTAACACTGATGATCCACCTACAAATGTGAACTGACGTTCAAAAATAAAACATTTGAAAACGGACCATTTTCCACATTTCTGAAGCATGACGTAATGGGGGGTGTTATCTCTTTTGTCGAAAATCAGCCGTTTTTGCTCGAACATTAAATGCCTCCAAATGGTATTTAATTAACTTCCCGAGCCCCTGGAAGCATGAAAATCACTTTAAACATGCTAATTTTAGCTCTAACACTGATGATCCACCTACAAATGTGAACTGACGTTCAAAAATAAAACATTTGAAAACGGACCATTTTCCACATTTCTGAAGCATGACGTAATGGGGGGGTGTTATCTCTTTTGTCGAAAATCAGCTGTTTTTGCTCGAACATTAAATGCCTCCAAATGGTATTTAATTAACTTCCCGAGCCCCTGGAAGCATGAAAATCACTTTAAACATGCTAATTTTAGCTCTAACACTGATGATCCACCTACAAATGTGAACTGACGTTCAAAAATAAAACATTTGAAAGCGGACCATTTTCCACATTTCTGAAGCATGACGTAATGGGGGGGTGTTATCTCTTTTGTCGAAAATCAGCAGTTTTTGCTCGAACATTAAATGCCTCCAAATGGTATTTATTTCACTTCCCGGGGTGAAGAAACCCTTTTTGAGAACTCAGAGTGAGTAAATTGGCCATTTTCATGCACTTTTAACCATTCCATAAATCTTGTGTTTTGGGCCCCTGGAAGCATGAAAATCACTTTAAACATGCTAATTTTAGCTCTAACACTGATGATCCACCTACAAATGTGAACTGACGTTCAAAAATAAAACATTTGAAAACGGACCATTTTCCACATTTCTGAAGCATGACGTAATGGGGGGGTGTTATCTCTTTTGTCGAAAATCAGCCGTTTTTGCTCGAACATTAAATGCCTCCAAATGGTATTTAATTAACTTCCCGAGCCCCTGGAAGCATGAAAATCACTTTAAACATGCTAATTTTAGCTCTAACACTGATGATCCACCTACAAATGTGAACTGACGTTCAAAAATAAAACATTTGAAAACGGACCATTTTCCACATTTCTGAAGCATGACGTAATGGGGGGGTGTTATCTCTTTTGTCGAAAATCAGCCGTTTTTGCTCGAACATTAAATGCCTCCAAATGGTATTTAATTAACTTCCCGGGGTGAAGAAACCCTTTTTGAGAACTCAGAGTGAGTAAATTGGCCATTTTCATGCACTTTTAACCATTCCATAAATCTTGTGTTTTTGGCCCCTGGAAGCATGAAAATCACTTTAAACATGCTAATTTTAGCTCTAACACTGATGATCCACCTACAAATGTGAACTGACGTTCAAAAATAAAACATTTGAAAACTGACCATTTTCCACATTTCTGAAGCATGACGTAATGGGGGGGTGTTATCTCTTTTGTCGAAAATCAGCCGTTTTTGCTCGAACATTAAATGCCTCCAAATGGTATTTAATTAACTTCCCGGGGTGAAGAAACCCTTTTTGAGAACTCAGAGTGAGTAAATTGGCCATTTTCATGCACTTTTAACCATTCCATAAATCTTGTGTTTTGGGCCCCTGGAAGCATGAAAATCACTTTAAACATGCTAATTTTAGCTCTAACACTGATGATCCACCTACAAATGTGAACTGACGTTCAAAAATAAAACATTTGAAAACGGACCATTTTCCACATTTCTGAAGCATGACGTAATGGGGGGGTGTTATCTCTTTTGTCGAAAATCAGCCGTTTTTGCTCGAACATTAAATGCCTCCAAATGGTATTTAATTAACTTCCCGATCCCCTGGAAGCATGAAAATCACTTTAAACATGCTAATTTTAGCTCTAACACTGATGATCCACCTACAAATGTGAACTGACGTTCAAAAATAAAACATTTGAAAACGGACCATTTTCCACATTTCTGAAGCATGACGTAATGGGGGGGTGTTATCTCTTTTGTCGAAAATCAGCTGTTTTTGCTCGAACATTAAATGCCTCCAAATGGTATTTAATTAACTTCCCGAGCCCCTGGAAGCATGAAAATCACTTTAAACATGCTAATTTTAGCTCTAACACTGATGATCCACCTACAAATGTGAACTGACGTTCAAAAATAAAACATTTGAAAACGGACCATTTTCCACATTTCTGAAGCATGACGTAATGGGGGGGTGTTATCTCTTTTGTCGAAAATCAGCCGTTTTTGCTCGAACATTAAATGCCTCCAAATGGTATTTAATTAACTTCCCGAGCCCCTGGAAGCATGAAAATCACTATAAACATGCTAATTTTAGCTCTAACACTGATGATCCACCTACAAATGTGAACTGACGTTCAAAAATAAAACATTTGAAAACGGACCATTTTCCACATTTCTGAAGCATGACGTAATGGGGGGGGTGTTATCTCTTTTGTCGAAAATCAGCCGTTTTTGCTCGAACATTAAATGCCTCCAAATGGTATTTAATTAACTTCCCGGGGTGAAGAAACCCTTTTTGAGAACTCAGAGTGAGTAAATTGGCCATTTTCATGCACTTTTAACCATTCCATAAATCTTGTGTTTTGGGCCCCTGGAAGCATGAAAATCACTTTAAACATGCTAATTTTAGCTCTAACACTGATGATCCACCTACAAATGTGAACTGACGTTTAAAAATAAAACATTTGAAAACGGACCATTTTCCACATTTCTGAAGCATGACGTAATGGGGGGGTGTTATCTCTTTTGTCGAAAATCAGCCGTTTTTGCTCGAACATTAAATGCCTCCAAATGGTATTTAATTAACTTCCAGAGCCCCTGGAAGCATGAAAATCACTTTAAACATGCTAATTTTAGCTCTAAGACTGATGATCCACCTACAAATGTGAACTGACGTTCAAAAATAAAACATTTGAAAACGGACCATTTTCCACATTTCTGAAGCATGACGTAATAGGGGGGTGTTATCTCTTTTGTCGAAAATCAGCCGTTTTTGCTCGAACATTAAATGCCTCCAAATGGTATTTAATTAACTTCCCGAGCCCCTGGAAGCATGAAAATCACTTTAAACATGCTAATTTTAGCTCTAACACTGATGATCCACCTACAAATGTGAACTGACGTTCAAAAATAAAACATTTGAAAACGGACCATTTTCCACATTTCTGAAGCATGACGTAATGGGGGGGTGTTATCTCTTTTGTCGAAAATCAGCCGTTTTTGCTCGAACATTAAATGCCTCCAAATGGTATTTAATTAACTTCCCGGGGTGAAGAAACCCTTTTTGAGAACTCAGAGTGAGTAAATTGGCCATTTTCATGCACTTTTAACCATTCCATAAATCTTGTGTTTTGGGCCCCTGGAAGCATGAAAATCACTTTAAACATGCTAATTTTAGCTCTAACACTGATGATCCACCTACAAATGTGAACTGACGTTCAAAAATAAAACATTTGAAAACTGACCATTTTCCACATTTCTGAAGCATGACGTAATGGGGGGGTGTTATCTCTTTTGTCGAAAATCAGCCGTTTTTGCTCGAACATTAAATGCCTCCAAATGGTATTTAATTAACTTCCCGGGGTGAAGAAACCCTTTTTGAGAACTCAGAGTGAGTAAATTGGCCATTTTCATGCACTTTTAACCATTCCATAAATCTTGTGTTTTGGGCCCCTGGAAGCATGAAAATCACTTTAAACATGCTAATTTTAGCTCTAACACTGATGATCCACCTACAAATGTGAACTGACGTTCAAAAATAAAACATTTGAAGACGGACCATTTTCCACATTTCTGAAGCATGACGTAATGGGGGGGTGTTATCTCTTTTGTCGAAAATCAGCCGTTTTTGCTCGAACATTAAATGCCTCCAAATGGTATTTAATTAACTTCCCGAGCCCCTGGAAGCATGAAAATCACTTTAAACATGCTAATTTTAGCTCTAACACTGATGATCCACCTACAAATGTGAACTGACGTTCAAAAATAAAACATTTGAAAACGGACCATTTTCCACATTTCTGAAGCATGACGTAATGGGGGGGTGTTATCTCTTTTGTCGAAAATCAGCTGTTTTTGCTCGAACATTAAATGCCTCCAAATGGTATTTAATTAACTTCCCGAGCCCCTGGAAGCATGAAAATCACTTTAAACATGCTAATTTTAGCTCTAACACTGATGATCCACCTACAAATGTGAACTGACGTTCAAAAATAAAACATTTGAAAACGGACCATTTTCCACATTTCTGAAGCATGACGTAATGGGGGGGTGTTATCTCTTTTGTCGAAAATCAGCCGTTTTTGCTCGAACATTAAATGCCTCCAAATGGTATTTAATTAACTTCCCGGGGTGAAGAAACCCTTTTTGAGAACTCAGAGTGAGTAAATTGGCCATTTTCATGCACTTTTAACCATTCCATAAATCTTGTGTTTTGGGCCCCTGGAAGCATGAAAATCACTTTAAACATGCTAATTTTAGCTCTAACACTGATGATCCACCTACAAATGTGAACTGACGTTCAAAAATAAAACATTTGAAAACAGACCATTTTCCACATTTCTGAAGCATGACGTAATGGGGGGTGTTATCTCTTTTGTCGAAAATCAGCCGTTTTTGCTCGAACATTAAATGCCTCCAAATGGTATTTAATTAACTTCCCGAGCCCCTGGAAGCATGAAAATCACTTTAAACATGCTAATTTTAGCTCTAACACTGATGATCCCCCTACAAATGTGAACTGACGTTCAAAAATAAAACATTTGAAAACGGACCATTTTCCACATTTCTGAAGCATGACGTAATGGGGGGGTGTTATCTCTTTTGTCGAAAATCAGCCGTTTTTGCTCGAACATTAAATGCCTCCAAATGGTATTTATTTCACTTCCCGGGGTGAAGAAACCCTTTTTGAGAACTCAGAGTGAGTAAATTGGCCATTTTCATGCACTTTTAACCATTCCATAAATCTTGTGTTTTGGGCCCCTGGAAGCATGAAAATCACTTTAAACATGCTAATTTTAGCTCTAACACTGATGATCCACCTACAAATGTGAACTGACGTTCAAATATAAAACATTTGAAAACGGACCATTTTCCACATTTCTGAAGCATGACGTAATGGGGGGGTGTTATCTCTTTTGTCGAAAATCAGCCGTTTTTGCTCGAACATTAAATGCCTCCAAATGGTATTTAATTAACTTCCCGGGGTGAAGAAACCCTTTTTGAGAACTCAGAGTGAGTAAATTGGCCATTTTCATGCACTTTTAACCATTCCATAAATCTTGTGTTTTTGGCCCCTGGAAGCATGAAAATCACTTTAAACATGCTAATTTTAGCTCTAACACTGATGATCCACCTACAAATGTGAACTGACGTTCAAAAATAAAACATTTGAAAACTGACCATTTTCCACATTTCTGAAGCATGACGTAATGGGGGGGTGTTATCTCTTTTGTCGAAAATCAGCCGTTTTTGCTCGAACATTAAATGCCTCCAAATGGTATTTAATTAACTTCCCGGGGTGAAGAAACCCTTTTTGAGAACTCAGAGTGAGTAAATTGGCCATTTTCATGCACTTTTAACCATTCCATAAAT
This sequence comes from Lissotriton vulgaris, assembly GCF_964263255.1. NCBI lineage: Eukaryota > Metazoa > Chordata > Amphibia > Caudata > Salamandridae > Lissotriton > Lissotriton vulgaris. The sequence goes on from NW_028244485.1 coordinate 119,417, forward strand.
CTTGTGTTTTGGGCCCCTGGAAGCATGAAAATCACTTTAAACATGCTAATTTTAGCTCTAACACTGATGATCCACCTACAAATGTGAACTGACGTTCAAAAATAAAACATTTGAAAACGGACCATTTTCCACATTTCTGAAGCATGACGTAATGGGGGGGTGTTATCTCTTTTGTCGAAAATCAGCCGTTTTTGCTCGAACATTAAATGCCTCCAAATGGTATTTAATTAACTTCCTGATCCCCTGGAAGCATGAAAATCACTTTAAACATGCTAATTTTAGCTCTAACACTGATGATCCACCTACAAATGTGAACTGACGTTCAAAAATAAAACATTTGAAAATGGACCATTTTCCACATTTCTGAAGCATGACGTAATGGGGGGGTGTTATCTCTTTTGTCGAAAATCAGCTGTTTTTGCTCGAACATTAAATGCCTCCAAATGGTATTTAATTAACTTCCCGAGCCCCTGGAAGCATGAAAATCACTTTAAACATGCTAATTTTAGCTCTAACACTGATGATCCACCTACAAATGTGAACTGACGTTCAAAAATAAAACATTTGAAAACGGACCATTTTCCACATTTCTGAAGCATGACGTAATGGGGGGGTGTTATCTCTTTTGTCGAAAATCAGCCGTTTTTGCTCGAACATTCAATGCCTCCAAATGGTATTTAATTAACTTCCCGAGCCCCTGGAAGCATGAAAATCACTTTAAACATGCTAATTTTAGCTCTAACACTGATGATCCACCTACAAATGTGAACTGACGTTCAAAAATAAAACATTTGAAAACGGACCATTTTCCACATTTCTGAAGCATGACGTAATGGGGGGGTGTTATCTCTTTTGTCGAAAATCAGCCGTTTTTGCTCGAACATTAAATGCCTCCAAATGGTATTTAATTAACTTCCCGGGGTGAAGAAACCCTTTTTGAGAACTCAGAGTGAGTAAATTGGCCATTTTCATGCACTTTTAACCATTCCATAAATCTTGTGTTTTGGGCCCCTGGAAGCATGAAAATCACTTTAAACATGCTAATTTTAGCTCTAACACTGATGATCCACCTACAAATGTGAACTGACGTTTAAAAATAAAACATTTGAAAACGGACCATTTTCCACATTTCTGAAGCATGACGTAATGGGGGGGTGTTATCTCTTTTGTCGAAAATCAGCCGTTTTTGCTCGAACATTAAATGCCTCCAAATGGTATTTAATTAACTTCCCGGGGTGAAGAAACCCTTTTTGAGAACTCAGAGTGAGTAAATTGGCCATTTTCATGCACTTTTAACCATTCCATAAATCTTGTGTTTTGGGCCCCTGGAAGCATGAAAATCACTTTAAACATGCTAATTTTAGCTCTAACACTGATGATCCACCTACAAATGTGAACTGACGTTCAAAAATAAAACATTTGAAGACGGACCATTTTCCACATTTCTGAAGCATGACGTAATGGGGGGGTGTTATCTCTTTTGTCGAAAATCAGCCGTTTTTGCTCGAACATTAAATGCCTCCAAATGGTATTTAATTAACTTCCCGAGCCCCTGGAAGCATGAAAATCACTTTAAACATGCTAATTTTAGCTCTAACACTGATGATCCACCTACAAATGTGAACTGACGTTCAAAAATAAAACATTTGAAAACGGACCATTTTCCACATTTCTGAAGCATGACGTAATGGGGGGGTGTTATCTCTTTTGTCGAAAATCAGCCGTTTTTGCTCGAACATTAAATGCCTCCAAATGGTATTTAATTAACTTCCCGAGCCCCTGGAAGCATGAAAATCACTTTAAACATGCTAATTTTAGCTCTAACACTGATGATCCACCTACAAATGTGAACTGATGTTCAAAAATAAAACATTTGAAAACGGACCATTTTCCACATTTCTGAAGCATGACGTAATGGGGGGGTGTTATCTCTTTTGTCGAAAATCAGCCGTTTTTGCTCGAACATTAAATGCCTCCAAATGGTATTTATTTTACTTCCCGAGCCCCTGGAAGCATGAAAATCACTTTAAACATGCTAATTTTAGCTCTAACACTGATGATCCACCTACAAATGTGAACTGACGTTCAAAAATAAAACATTTGAAAACGGACCTTTTTCCACATTTCTGAAGCATGACGTAATGGGGGGGTGTTATCTCTTTTGTCGAAAATCAGCCTTTTTTGCTCGAACATTAAATGCCTCCAAATGGTATTTATTTCACTTCCCGGGGTGAAGAAACCCTTTTTGAGAACTCAGAGTGAGTAAATTGGCCATTTTCATGCACTTTTAACCATTCCATAAATCTTGTGTTTTGGGCCCCTGGAAGCATGAAAATCACTTTAAACATGCTAATTTTAGCTCTAACACTGATGATCCACCTACAAATGTGAACTGACGTTCAAAAATAAAACATTTGAAAACGGACCATTTTCCACATTTCTGAAGCATGACGTAATGGGGGGGTGTTATCTCTTTTGTCGAAAATCAGCCGTTTTTGCTCGAACATTAAATGCCTCCAAATGGTATTTAATTAACTTCCCGAGCCCCTGGAAGCATGAAAATCACTTTAAACATGCTAATTTTAGCTCTAACACTGATGATCCACCTACAAATGTGAACTGACGTTCAAAAATAAAACATTTGAAAACGGACCATTTTCCACATTTCTGAAGCATGACATAATGGGGGGGTGTTATCTCTTTTGTCGAAAATCAGCCGTTTTTGCTCGAACATTAAATGCCTCCAAATGGTATTTAATTAACTTCCCGAGCCCCTGGAAGCATGAAAATCACTTTAAACATGCTAATTTTAGCTCTAACACTGATGATCCACCTACAAATGTGAACTGACGTTCAAAAATAAAACATTTGAAAACGGACCATTTTCCACATTTCTGAAGCATGACGTAATGGGGGGGTGTTATCTCTTTTGTCGAAAATCAGCCGTTTTTGCTCGAACATTAAATGCCTCCAAATGGTATTTAATTAACTTCCCGGGGTGAAGAAACCCTTTTTGAGAACTCAGAGTGAGTAAATTGGCCATTTTCATGCACTTTTAACCATTCCATAAATCTTGTGTTTTGGGCCCCTGGAAGCATGAAAATCACTTTAAACATGCTAATTTTAGCTCTAACACTGATGATCCACCTACAAATGTGAACTGACGTTCAAAAATAAAACATTTGAAAACGGACCATTTTCCACATTTCTGAAGCATGACGTAATGGGGGGGTGTTATCTCTTTTGTCGAAAATCAGCCGTTTTTGCACGAACATTAAATGCCTCCAAATGGTATTTAATTAACTTCCCGAGCCCCTGGAAGCATGAAAATCACTTTAAACATGCTAATTTTAGCTCTAACACTGATGATCCACCTACAAATGTGAACTGACGTTCAAAAATAAAACATTTGAAAACGGACCATTTTCCACATTTCTGAAGCATGACGTAATGGGGGGGTGTTATCTCTTTTGTCGAAAATCAGCCGTTTTTGCTCGAACATTAAATGCCTCCAAATGGTATTTATTTCACTTCCCGGGGTGAAGAAACCCTTTTTGAGAACTCAGAGTGAGTAAATTGGCCATTTTCATGCACTTTTAACCATTCCATAAATCTTGTGTTTTGGGCCCCTGGAAGCATGAAAATCACTTTAAACATGCAAATTTTAGCTCTAACACTGATGATCCACCTACAAATGTGAACTGACGTTCAAAAATAAAACATTTGAAAACGGACCATTTTCCACATTTCTGAAGCATGACGTAATGGGGGGGTGTTATCTCTTTTGTCGAAAATCAGCCGTTTTTGCTCGAAGATTAAATGCCTCCAAATGGTATTTAATTAACTTCCCGAGCCCCTGGAAGCATGAAAATCACTTTAAACATGCTAATTTTAGCTCTAACACTGATGATCCACCTACAAATGTGAACTGACGTTCAAAAATAAAACATTTGAAAACGGACCATTTTCCACATTTCTGAAGCATGACGTAATGGGGGGGTGTTATCTCTTTTGTCGAAAATCAGCCGTTTTTGCTCGAACATTAAATGCCTCCAAATGGTATTTATTTCACTTCCCGAGCCCCTGGAAGCATGAAAATCACTTTAAACATGCTAATTTTAGCTCTAACACTGATGATCCACCTACAAATGTGAACTGACGTTCAAAAATAAAACATTTGAAAACGGACCATTTTCCACATTTCTGAAGCATGACGTAATGGGGGGGTGTTATCTCTTTTGTCGAAAATCATCCGTTTTTGCTCGAACATTAAATGCCTCCAAATGGTATTTATTTCACTTCCCGGGGTGAAGAAACTCTTTTTGAGAACTCAGAGTGAGTAAATTGGCCATTTTCATGCACTTTTAACCATTCCATAAATCTTGTGTTTTGGGCCCCTGGAAGCATGAAAATCACTTTAAACATGCTAATTTTAGCTCTAACACTGATGATCCACCTACAAATGTGAACTGACGTTCAAAAATAAAACATTTGAAAACGGACCATTTTCCACATTTCTGAAGCATGACGTAATGGGGGGGTGTTATCTCTTTTGTCGAAAATCAGCCGTTTTTGCTCGAACATTAAATGCCTCCAAATGGTATTTAATTAACTTCCCGAGCCCCTGGAAGCATGAAAATCACTTTAAACATGCTAATTTTAGCTCTAACACTGATGATCCACCAACAAATGTGAACTGACGTTCAAAAATAAAACATTTGAAAACGGACCATTTTCCACATTTCTGAAGCATGACGTAATGGGGGGGTGTTATCTCTTTTATCAAAAATCAGCCGTTTTTGCTCGAACATTAAATGCCTCCAAATGGTATTTAATTAACTTCCCGGGGTGAAGAAACCCTTTTTGAGAACTCAGAGTGAGTAAATTGGCCATTTTCATGCACTTTTAACCATTCCATAAATCTTGTGTTTTGGGCCCCTGGAAGCATGAAAATCACTTTAAACATGCTAATTTTAGCTCTAACACTGATGATCCACCTACAAATGTGAACTGACGTTCAAAAATAAAACATTTGAAGACGGACCATTTTCCACATTTCTGAAGCATGACGTAATGGGGGGGTGTTATCTCTTTTGTCGAAAATCAGCCGTTTTTGCTCGAACATTAAATGCCTCCAAATGGTATTTAATTAACTTCCCGGGGTGAAGAAACCCTTTTTGAGAACTCAGAGTGAGTAAATTGGCCATTTTCATGCACTTTTAACCATTCCATAAATCTTGTGTTTTGGGCCCCTGGAAGCATGAAAATCACTTTAAACATGCTAATTTTAGCTCTAACACTGATGATCCACCTACAAATGTGAACTGACGTTTAAAAATAAAACATTTGAAAACGGACCATTTTCCACATTTCTGAAGCATGACGTAATGGGGGGGTGTTATCTCTTTTGTCGAAAATCAGCCGTTTTTGCTCGAACATTAAATGCCTCCAAATGGTATTTAATTAACTTCCCGGGGTGAAGAAACCCTTTTTGAGAACTCAGAGTGAGTAAATTGGCCATTTTCATGCACTTTTAACCATTCCATAAATCTTGTGTTTTGGGCCCCTGGAAGCATGAAAATCACTTTAAACATGCTAATTTTAGCTCTAACACTGATGATCCACCTACAAATGTGAACTGACGTTCAAAAATAAAACATTTGAAGACGGACCATTTTCCACATTTCTGAAGCATGACGTAATGGGGGGGTGTTATCTCTTTTGTCGAAAATCAGCCGTTTTTGCTCGAACATTAAATGCCTCCAAATGGTATTTAATTAACTTCCCGAGCCCCTGGAAGCATGAAAATCACTTTAAACATGCTAATTTTAGCTCTAACACTGATGATCCACCTACAAATGTGAACTGACGTTCAAAAATAAAACATTTGAAAACGGACCATTTTCCACATTTCTGAAGCATGACGTAATGGGGGGGTGTTATCTCTTTTGTCGAAAATCAGCCGTTTTTGCTCGAACATTAAATGCCTCCAAATGGTATTTAATTAACTTCCCGAGCCCCTGGAAGCATGAAAATCACTTTAAACATGCTAATTTTAGCTCTAACACTGATGATCCACCTACAAATGTGAACTGATGTTCAAAAATAAAACATTTGAAAACGGACCATTTTCCACATTTCTGAAGCATGACGTAATGGGGGGGTGTTATCTCTTTTGTCGAAAATCAGCCGTTTTTGCTCGAACATTAAATGCCTCCAAATGGTATTTATTTTACTTCCCGAGCCCCTGGAAGCATGAAAATCACTTTAAACATGCTAATTTTAGCTCTAACACTGATGATCCACCTACAAATGTGAACTGACGTTCAAAAATAAAACATTTGAAAACGGACCTTTTTCCACATTTCTGAAGCATGACGTAATGGGGGGGTGTTATCTCTTTTGTCGAAAATCAGCCTTTTTTGCTCGAACATTAAATGCCTCCAAATGGTATTTATTTCACTTCCCGGGGTGAAGAAACCCTTTTTGAGAACTCAGAGTGAGTAAATTGGCCATTTTCATGCACTTTTAACCATTCCATAAATCTTGTGTTTTGGGCCCCTGGAAGCATGAAAATCACTTTAAACATGCTAATTTTAGCTCTAACACTGATGATCCACCTACAAATGTGAACTGACGTTCAAAAATAAAACATTTGAAAACGGACCATTTTCCACATTTCTGAAGCATGACGTAATGGGGGGGTGTTATCTCTTTTGTCGAAAATCAGCCGTTTTTGCTCGAACATTAAATGCCTCCAAATGGTATTTAATTAACTTCCCGAGCCCCTGGAAGCATGAAAATCACTTTAAACATGCTAATTTTAGCTCTAACACTGATGATCCACCTACAAATGTGAACTGACGTTCAAAAATAAAACATTTGAAAACGGACCATTTTCCACATTTCTGAAGCATGACATAATGGGGGGGTGTTATCTCTTTTGTCGAAAATCAGCAGTTTTTGCTCGAACATTAAATGCCTCCAAATGGTATTTAATTAACTTCCCGAGCCCCTGGAAGCATGAAAATCACTTTAAACATGCTAATTTTAGCTCTAACACTGATGATCCACCTACAAATGTGAACTGACGTTCAAAAATAAAACATTTGAAAACGGACCATTTTCCACATTTCTGAAGCATGACGTAATGGGGGGGTGTTATCTCTTTTGTTGAAAATCAGCCGTTTTTGCTCGAACATTAAATGCCTCCAAATGGTATTTAATTAACTTCCCGGGGTGAAGAAACCCTTTTTGAGAACTCAGAGTGAGTAAATTGGCCATTTTCATGCACTTTTAACCATTCCATAAATCTTGTGTTTTGGGCCCCTGGAAGCATGAAAATCACTTTAAACATGCTAATTTTAGCTCTAACACTGATGATCCACCTACAAATGTGAACTGACGTTCAAAAATAAAACATTTGAAAACGGACCATTTTCCACATTTCTGAAGCATGACGTAATGGGGGGGTGTTATCTCTTTTGTCGAAAATCAGCCGTTTTTGCACGAACATTAAATGCCTCCAAATGGTATTTAATTAACTTCCCGAGCCCCTGGAAGCATGAAAATCACTTTAAACATGCTAATTTTAGCTCTAACACTGATGATCCACCTACAAATGTGAACTGACGTTCAAAAATAAAACATTTGAAAACGGACCATTTTCCACATTTCTGAAGCATGACGTAATGGGGGGGTGTTATCTCTTTTGTCGAAAATCAGCCGTTTTTGCTCGAACATTAAATGCCTCCAAATGGTATTTATTTCACTTCCCGGGGTGAAGAAACCCTTTTTGAGAACTCAGAGTGAGTAAATTGGCCATTTTCATGCACTTTTAACCATTCCATAAATCTTGTGTTTTGGGCCCCTGGAAGCATGAAAATCACTTTAAACATGCAAATTTTAGCTCTAACACTGATGATCCACCTACAAATGTGAACTGACGTTCAAAAATAAAACATTTGAAAACGGACCATTTTCCACATTTCTGAAGCATGACGTAATGGGGGGTGTTATCTCTTTTGTCGAAAATCAGCCGTTTTTGCTCGAAGATTAAATGCCTCCAAATGGTATTTAATTAACTTCCCGAGCCCCTGGAAGCATGAAAATCACTTTAAACATGCTAATTTTAGCTCTAACACTGATGATCCACCTACAAATGTGAACTGACGTTCAAAAATAAAACATTTGAAAACGGACCATTTTCCACATTTCTGAAGCATGACGTAATGGGGGGGTGTTATCTCTTTTGTCGAAAATCAGCCGTTTTTGCTCGAACATTAAATGCCTCCAAATGGTATTTATTTCACTTCCCGAGCCCCTGGAAGCATGAAAATCACTTTAAACATGCTAATTTTAGCTCTAACACTGATGATCCACCTACAAATGTGAACTGACGTTCAAAAATAAAACATTTGAAAACGGACCATTTTCCACATTTCTGAAGCATGACGTAATGGGGGGGTGTTATCTCTTTTGTCGAAAATCATCCGTTTTTGCTCGAACATTAAATGCCTCCAAATGGTATTTATTTCACTTCCCGGGGTGAAGAAACTCTTTTTGAGAACTCAGAGTGAGTAAATTGGCCATTTTCATGCACTTTTAACCATTCCATAAATCTTGTGTTTTGGGCCCCTGGAAGCATGAAAATCACTTTAAACATGCTAATTTTAGCTCTAACACTGATGATCCACCTACAAATGTGAACTGACGTTCAAAAATAAAACATTTGAAAACGGACCATTTTCCACATTTCTGAAGCATGACGTAATGGGGGGGGTGTTATCTCTTTTGTCGAAAATCAGCCGTTTTTGCTCGAACATTAAATGCCTCCAAATGGTATTTAATTAACTTCCCGAGCCCCTGGAAGCATGAAAATCACTTTAAACATGCTAATTTTAGCTCTAACACTGATGATCCACCAACAAATGTGAACTGACGTTCAAAAATAAAACATTTGAAAACGGACCATTTTCCACATTTCTGAAGCATGACGTAATGGGGGGGTGTTATCTCTTTTATCGAAAATCAGCCGTTTTTGCTCGAACATTAAATGCCTCCAAATGGTATTTAATTAACTTCCCGGGGTGAAGAAACCCTTTTTGAGAACTCAGAGTGAGTAAATTGGCCATTTTCATGCACTTTTAACCATTCCATAAATCTTGTGTTTTGGGCCCCTGGAAGCATGAAAATCACTTTAAACATGCTAATTTTAGCTCTAACACTGATGATCCACCTACAAATGTGAACTGACGTTTAAAAATAAAACATTTGAAAACGGACCATTTTCCACATTTCTGAAGCATGACGTAATGGGGGGGTGTTATCTCTTTTGTCGAAAATCAGCCGTTTTTGCTCGAACATTAAATGCCTCCAAATGGTATTTAATTAACTTCCCGAGCCCTGGAAGCATGAAAATCACTTTAAACATGCTAATTTTAGCTCTAACACTGATGATCCACCTACAAATGTGAACTGACGTTCAAAAATAAAACATTTGAAAACGGACCATTTTCCACATTTCTGAAGCATGACGTAATGGGGGGGTGTTATCTCTTTTGTTGAAAATCAGCCGTTTTTGCTCGAACATTAAATGCCTCCAAATGGTATTTAATTAACTTCCCGAGCCCCTGGAAGCATGAAAATCACTTTAAACATGCTAATTTTAGCTCTAACACTGATGATCCACCTACAAATGTGAACTGACGTTCAAAAATAAAACATTTGAAAACGGACCATTTTCCACATTTCTGAAGCATGACGTAATGGGGGGGTGTTATCTCTTTTGTCGAAAATCAGCCGTTTTTGCTCGAACATTAAATGCCTCCAAATGGTATTTAATTAACTTCCCGGGGTGAAGAAACCCTTTTTGAGAACTCAGAGTGAGTAAATTGGCCATTTTCATGCACTTTTAACCATTCCATAAATCTTGTGTTTTGGGCCCCTGGAAGCATGAAAATCACTTTAAACATGCTAATTTTAGCTCTAACACTGATGATCCACCTACAAATGTGAACTGACGTTCAAAAATAAAACATTTAAAAACGGACCATTTTCCACATTTCTGAAGCATGACGTAATGGGGGGGTGTTATCTCTTTTGTCGAAAATCAGCCGTTTTTGCTCGAACATTAAATGCCTCCAAATGGTATTTAATTAACATCCCGAGCCCCTGGAAGCATGAAAATCACTTTAAACATGCTAATTTTAGCTCTAACACTGATGATCCCCCTACAAATGTGAACTGACGTTCAAAAATAAAACATTTGAAAACGGACCATTTTCCACATTTCTGAAGCATGACGTAATGGGGGGGTGTTATCTCTTTTGTCGAAAATCAGCCGTTTTTGCTCGAACATTAAATGCCTCCAAATGGTATTTATTTCACTTCCCGGGGTGAAGAAACCCTTTTTGAGAACTCAGAGTGAGTAAATTGGCCATTTTCATGCACTTTTAACCATTCCATAAATCTTGTGTTTTGGGCCCCTGGAAGCATGAAAATCACTTTAAACATGCTAATTTTAGCTCTAACACTGATGATCCACCTACAAATGTGAACTGACGTTCAAAAATAAAACATTTGAAAACGGACCATTTTCCACATTTCTGAAGCATGACGTAATGGGGGGGTGTTATCTCTTTTGTCGAAAATCAGCCGTTTTTGCTCGAACATTAAATGCCTCCAAATGGTATTTAATTAACTTCCCGGGGTGAAGAAACCCTTTTTGAGAACTCAGAGTGAGTAAATTGGCCATTTTCATGCACTTTTAACCATTCCATAAATCTTGTGTTTTGGGCCCCTGGAAGCATGAAAATCACTTTAAACATGCTAATTTTAGCTCTAACACTGATGATCCACCTACAAATGTGAACTGACGTTCAAAAATAAAACATTTGAAAACGGACCATTTTCCACATTTCTGAAGCATGACGTAATGGGGGGGTGTTATCTCTTTTGTCGAAAATCAGCCGTTTTTGCTCGAACATTAAATGCCTCCAAATGGTATTTAATTAACTTCCTGATCCCCTGGAAGCATGAAAATCACTTTAAACATGCTAATTTTAGCTCTAACACTGATGATCCACCTACAAATGTGAACTGACGTTCAAAAATAAAACATTTGAAAATGGACCATTTTCCACATTTCTGAAGCATGACGTAATGGGGGGGTGTTATCTCTTTTGTCGAAAATCAGCTGTTTTTGCTCGAACATTAAATGCCTCCAAATGGTATTTAATTAACTTCCCGAGCCCCTGGAAGCATGAAAATCACTTTAAACATGCTAATTTTAGCTCTAACACTGATGATCCACCTACAAATGTGAACTGACGTTCAAAAATAAAACATTTGAAAACGGACCATTTTCCACATTTCTGAAGCATGACGTAATGGGGGGGTGTTATCTCTTTTGTCGAAAATCAGCCGTTTTTGCTCGAACATTCAATGCCTCCAAATGGTATTTAATTAACTTCCCGAGCCCCTGGAAGCATGAAAATCACTTTAAACATGCTAATTTTAGCTCTAACACTGATGATCCACCTACAAATGTGAACTGACGTTCAAAAATAAAACATTTGAAAACGGACCATTTTCCACATTTCTGAAGCATGACGTAATGGGGGGGTGTTATCTCTTTTGTCGAAAATCAGCCGTTTTTGCTCGAACATTAAATGCCTCCAAATGGTATTTAATTAACTTCCCGGGGTGAAGAAACCCTTTTTGAGAACTCAGAGTGAGTAAATTGGCCATTTTCATGCACTTTTAACCATTCCATAAATCTTGTGTTTTGGGCCCCTGGAAGCATGAAAATCACTTTAAACATGCTAATTTTAGCTCTAACACTGATGATCCACCTACAAATGTGAACTGACGTTTGAAAATAAAACATTTGAAAACGGACCATTTTCCACATTTCTGAAGCATGACGTAATGGGGGGGTGTTATCTCTTTTGTCGAAAATCAGCCGTTTTTGCTCGAACATTAAATGCCTCCAAATGGTATTTAATTAACTTCCCGGGGTGAAGAAACCCTTTTTGAGAACTCAGAGTGAGTAAATTGGCCATTTTCATGCACTTTTAACCATTCCATAAATCTTGTGTTTTGGGCCCCTGGAAGCATGAAAATCACTTTAAACATGCTAATTTTAGCTCTAACACTGATGATCCACCTACAAATGTGAACTGACGTTCAAAAATAAAACATTTGAAGACGGACCATTTTCCACATTTCTGAAGCATGACGTAATGGGGGGGTGTTATCTCTTTTGTCGAAAATCAGCCGTTTTTGCTCGAACATTAAATGCCTCCAAATGGTATTTAATTAACTTCCCGAGCCCCTGGAAGCATGAAAATCACTTTAAACATGCTAATTTTAGCTCTAACACTGATGATCCACCTACAAATGTGAACTGACGTTCAAAAATAAAACATTTGAAAACGGACCATTTTCCACATTTCTGAAGCATGACGTAATGGGGGGGTGTTATCTCTTTTGTCGAAAATCAGCCGTTTTTGCTCGAACATTCAATGCCTCCAAATGGTATTTAATTAACTTCCCGAGCCCCTGGAAGCATGAAAATCACTTTAAACATGCTAATTTTAGCTCTAACACTGATGATCCACCTACAAATGTGAACTGACGTTCAAAAATAAAACATTTGAAAACGGACCATTTTCCACATTTCTGAAGCATGACGTAATGGGGGGGTGTTATCTCTTTTGTCGAAAATCAGCCGTTTTTGCTCGAACATTAAATGCCTCCAAATGGTATTTAATTAACTTCCCGGGGTGAAGAAACCCTTTTTGAGAACTCAGAGTGAGTAAATTGGCCATTTTCATGCACTTTTAACCATTCCATAAATCTTGTGTTTTGGGCCCCTGGAAGCATGAAAATCACTTTAAACATGCTAATTTTAGCTCTAACACTGATGATCCACCTACAAATGTGAACTGACGTTTGAAAATAAAACATTTGAAAACGGACCATTTTCCACATTTCTGAAGCATGACGTAATGGGGGGGTGTTATCTCTTTTGTCGAAAATCAGCCGTTTTTGCTCGAACATTAAATGCCTCCAAATGGTATTTAATTAACTTCCCGGGGTGAAGAAACCCTTTTTGAGAACTCAGAGTGAGTAAATTGGCCATTTTCATGCACTTTTAACCATTCCATAAATCTTGTGTTTTGGGCCCCTGGAAGCATGAAAATCACTTTAAACATGCTAATTTTAGCTCTAACACTGATGATCCACCTACAAATGTGAACTGACGTTTGAAAATAAAACATTTGAAAACGGACCATTTTCCACATTTCTGAAGCATGACGTAATGGGGGGGTGTTATCTCTTTTGTCGAAAATCAGCCGTTTTTGCTCGAACATTAAATGCCTCCAAATGGTATTTAATTAACTTCCCGGGGTGAAGAAACCCTTTTTGAGAACTCAGAGTGAGTAAATTGGCCATTTTCATGCACTTTTAACCATTCCATAAATCTTGTGTTTTGGGCCCCTGGAAGCATGAAAATCACTTTAAACATGCTAATTTTAGCTCTAACACTGATGATCCACCTACAAATGTGAACTGACGTTTGAAAATAAAACATTTGAAAACGGACCATTTTCCACATTTCTGAAGCATGACGTAATGGGGGGGTGTTATCTCTTTTGTCGAAAATCAGCCGTTTTTGCTCGAACATTAAATGCCTCCAAATGGTATTTAATTAACTTCCCGGGGTGAAGAAACCCTTTTTGAGAACTCAGAGTGAGTAAATTGGCCATTTTCATGCACTTTTAACCATTCCATAAATCTTGTGTTTTGGGCCCCTGGAAGCATGAAAATCACTTTAAACATGCTAATTTTAGCTCTAACACTGATGATCCACCTACAAATGTGAACTGACGTTCAAAAATAAAACATTTGAAGACGGACCATTTTCCACATTTCTGAAGCATGACGTAATGGGGGGGTGTTATCTCTTTTGTCGAAAATCAGCCGTTTTTGCTCGAACATTAAATGCCTCCAAATGGTATTTAATTAACTTCCCGAGCCCCTGGAAGCATGAAAATCACTTTAAACATGCTAATTTTAGCTCTAACACTGATGATCCACCTACAAATGTGAACTGACGTTCAAAAATAAAACATTTGAAAACGGACCATTTTCCACATTTCTGAAGCATGACGTAATGGGGGGGTGTTATCTCTTTTGTCGAAAATCAGCCGTTTTTGCTCGAACATTCAATGCCTCCAAATGGTATTTAATTAACTTCCCGAGCCCCTGGAAGCATGAAAATCACTTTAAACATGCTAATTTTAGCTCTAACACTGATGATCCACCTACAAATGTGAACTGACGTTCAAAAATAAAACATTTGAAAACGGACCATTTTCCACATTTCTGAAGCATGACGTAATGGGGGGGTGTTATCTCTTTTGTCGAAAATCAGCCGTTTTTGCTCGAACATTAAATGCCTCCAAATGGTATTTAATTAACTTCCCGGGGTGAAGAAACCCTTTTTGAGAACTCAGAGTGAGTAAATTGGCCATTTTCATGCACTTTTAACCATTCCATAAATCTTGTGTTTTGGGCCCCTGGAAGCATGAAAATCACTTTAAACATGCTAATTTTAGCTCTAACACTGATGATCCACCTACAAATGTGAACTGACGTTTGAAAATAAAACATTTGAAAACGGACCATTTTCCACATTTCTGAAGCATGACGTAATGGGGGGGTGTTATCTCTTTTGTCGAAAATCAGCCGTTTTTGCTCGAACATTAAATGCCTCCAAATGGTATTTAATTAACTTCCCGGGGTGAAGAAACCCTTTTTGAGAACTCAGAGTGAGTAAATTGGCCATTTTCATGCACTTTTAACCATTCCATAAATCTTGTGTTTTGGGCCCCTGGAAGCATGAAAATCACTTTAAACATGCTAATTTTAGCTCTAACACTGATGATCCACCTACAAATGTGAACTGACGTTCAAAAATAAAACATTTGAAGACGGACCATTTTCCACATTTCTGAAGCATGACGTAATGGGGGGGTGTTATCTCTTTTGTCGAAAATCAGCCGTTTTTGCTCGAACATTAAATGCCTCCAAATGGTATTTAATTAACTTCCCGAGCCCCTGGAAGCATGAAAATCACTTTAAACATGCTAATTTTAGCTCTAACACTGATGATCCACCTACAAATGTGAACTGACGTTCAAAAATAAAACATTTGAAAACGGACCATTTTCCACATTTCTGAAGCATGACGTAATGGGGGGGTGTTATCTCTTTTGTCGAAAATCAGCCGTTTTTGCTCGAACATTAAATGCCTCCAAATGGTATTTAATTAACTTCCCGAGCCCCTGGAAGCATGAAAATCACTTTAAACATGCTAATTTTAGCTCTAACACTGATGATCCACCTACAAATGTGAACTGATGTTCAAAAATAAAACATTTGAAAACGGACCATTTTCCACATTTCTGAAGCATGACGTAATGGGGGGGTGTTATCTCTTTTGTCGAAAATCAGCCGTTTTTGCTCGAACATTAAATGCCTCCAAATGGTATTTATTTTACTTCCCGAGCCCCTGGAAGCATGAAAATCACTTTAAACATGCTAATTTTAGCTCTAACACTGATGATCCACCTACAAATGTGAACTGACGTTCAAAAATAAAACATTTGAAAACGGACCTTTTTCCACATTTCTGAAGCATGACGTAATGGGGGGGTGTTATCTCTTTTGTCGAAAATCAGCCTTTTTTGCTCGAACATTAAATGCCTCCAAATGGTATTTATTTCACTTCCCGGGGTGAAGAAACCCTTTTTGAGAACTCAGAGTGAGTAAATTGGCCATTTTCATGCACTTTTAACCATTCCATAAATCTTGTGTTTTGGGCCCCTGGAAGCATGAAAATCACTTTAAACATGCTAATTTTAGCTCTAACACTGATGATCCACCTACAAATGTGAACTGACGTTCAAAAATAAAACATTTGAAAACGGACCATTTTCCACATTTCTGAAGCATGACGTAATGGGGGGGTGTTATCTCTTTTGTCGAAAATCATCCGTTTTTGCTCGAACATTAAATGCCTCCAAATGGTATTTATTTCACTTCCCGGGGTGAAGAAACTCTTTTTGAGAACTCAGAGTGAGTAAATTGGCCATTTTCATGCACTTTTAACCATTCCATAAATCTTGTGTTTTGGGCCCCTGGAAGCATGAAAATCACTTTAAACATGCTAATTTTAGCTCTAACACTGATGATCCACCTACAAATGTGAACTGACGTTCAAAAATAAAACATTTGAAAACGGACCATTTTCCACATTTCTGAAGCATGACGTAATGGGGGGGTGTTATCTCTTTTGTCGAAAATCAGCCGTTTTTGCTCGAACATTAAATGCCTCCAAATGGTATTTAATTAACTTCCCGAGCCCCTGGAAGCATGAAAATCACTTTAAACATGCTAATTTTAGCTCTAACACTGATGATCCACCAACAAATGTGAACTGACGTTCAAAAATAAAACATTTGAAAACGGACCATTTTCCACATTTCTGAAGCATGACGTAATGGGGGGGTGTTATCTCTTTTATCGAAAATCAGCCGTTTTTGCTCGAACATTAAATGCCTCCAAATGGTATTTAATTAACTTCCCGGGGTGAAGAAACCCTTTTTGAGAACTCAGAGTGAGTAAATTGGCCATTTTCATGCACTTTTAACCATTCCATAAATCTTGTGTTTTGGGCCCCTGGAAGCATGAAAATCACTTTAAACATGCTAATTTTAGCTCTAACACTGATGATCCACCTACAAATGTGAACTGACGTTTAAAAATAAAACATTTGAAAACGGACCATTTTCCACATTTCTGAAGCATGACGTAATGGGGGGGTGTTATCTCTTTTGTCGAAAATCAGCCGTTTTTGCTCGAACATTAAATGCCTCCAAATGGTATTTAATTAACTTCCCGAGCCCTGGAAGCATGAAAATCACTTTAAACATGCTAATTTTAGCTCTAACACTGATGATCCACCTACAAATGTGAACTGACGTTCAAAAATAAAACATTTGAAAACGGACCATTTTCCACATTTCTGAAGCATGACGTAATGGGGGGGTGTTATCTCTTTTGTTGAAAATCAGCCGTTTTTGCTCGAACATTAAATGCCTCCAAATGGTATTTAATTAACTTCCCGAGCCCCTGGAAGCATGAAAATCACTTTAAACATGCTAATTTTAGCTCTAACACTGATGATCCACCTACAAATGTGAACTGACGTTCAAAAATAAAACATTTGAAAACGGACCATTTTCCACATTTCTGAAGCATGACGTAATGGGGGGGTGTTATCTCTTTTGTCGAAAATCAGCCGTTTTTGCTCGAACATTAAATGCCTCCAAATGGTATTTAATTAACTTCCCGGGGTGAAGAAACCCTTTTTGAGAACTCAGAGTGAGTAAATTGGCCATTTTCATGCACTTTTAACCATTCCATAAATCTTGTGTTTTGGGCCCCTGGAAGCATGAAAATCACTTTAAACATGCTAATTTTAGCTCTAACACTGATGATCCACCTACAAATGTGAACTGACGTTCAAAAATAAAACATTTAAAAACGGACCATTTTCCACATTTCTGAAGCATGACGTAATGGGGGGGTGTTATCTCTTTTGTCGAAAATCAGCCGTTTTTGCTCGAACATTAAATGCCTCCAAATGGTATTTAATTAACATCCCGAGCCCCTGGAAGCATGAAAATCACTTTAAACATGCTAATTTTAGCTCTAACACTGATGATCCACCTACAAATGTGAACTGACGTTCAAAAATAAAACATTTGAAAACGGACCATTTTCCACATTTCTGAAGCATGACGTAATGGGGGGGGGTGTTATCTCTTTTGTCGAAAATCAGCCGTTTTTGCTCGAACATTAAATGCCTCCAAATGGTATTTAATTAACTTCCCGAGCCCCTGGAAGCATGAAAATCACTTTAAACATGCTAATTTTAGCTCTAACACTGATGATTCACCTACAAATGTGAACTGACGTTCAAAAATAAAACATTTGAAAACGGACCATTTTCCACATTTCTGAAGCATGGCGTAATGGGGGGTGTTATCTCTTTTGTCGAAAATCAGCCGTTTTTGCTCGAACATTAAATGCCTCCAAATGGTATTTAATTAACTTCCCGAGCCCCTGGAAGCATGAAAATCACTTTAAACATGCTAATTTTAGCTCTAACACTGATGATCCCCCTACAAATGTGAACTGACGTTCAAAAATAAAACATTTGAAAACGGACCATTTTCCACATTTCTGAAGCATGACGTAATGGGGGGGTGTTATCTCTTTTGTCGAAAATCAGCCGTTTTTGCTCGAACATTAAATGCCTCCAAATGGTATTTATTTCACTTCCCGGGGTGAAGAAACCCTTTTTGAGAACTCAGAGTGAGTAAATTGGCCATTTTCATGCACTTTTAACCATTCCATAAATCTTGTGTTTTGGGCCCCTGGAAGCATGAAAATCACTTTAAACATGCTAATTTTAGCTCTAACACTGATGATCCACCTACAAATGTGAACTGACGTTCAAAAATAAAACATTTGAAAACGGACCATTATCCACATTTCTGAAGCATGACGTAATGGGGGGGTGTTATCTCTTTTGTCGAAAATCAGCCGTTTTTGCTCGAACATTAAATGCCTCCAAATGGTATTTAATTAACTTCCCGAGCCCCTGGAAGCATGAAAATCACTTTAAACATGCTAATTTTAGCTCTAACACTGATGATCCACCTACAAATGTGAACTGACGTTCAAAAATAAAACATTTGAAAACGGACCATTTTCCACATTTCTGAAGCATGACATAATGGGGGGGTGTTATCTCTTTTGTCGAAAATCAGCCGTTTTTGCTCGAACATTAAATGCCTCCAAATGGTATTTAATTAACTTCCCGAGCCCCTGGAAGCATGAAAATCACTTTAAACATGCTAATTTTAGCTCTAACACTGATGATCCACCTACAAATGTGAACTGACGTTCAAAAATAAAACATTTGAAAACGGACCATTTTCCACATTTCTGAAGCATGACGTAATGGGGGGGTGTTATCTCTTTTGTCGAAAATCAGCCGTTTTTGCTCGAACATTAAATGCCTCCAAATGGTATTTAATTAACTTCCCGGGGTGAAGAAACCCTTTTTGAGAACTCAGAGTGAGTAAATTGGCCATTTTCATGCACTTTTAACCATTCCATAAATCTTGTGTTTTGGGCCCCTGGAAGCATGAAAATCACTTTAAACATGCTAATTTTAGCTCTAACACTGATGATCCACCTACAAATGTGAACTGACGTTCAAAAATAAAACATTTGAAAACGGACCATTTTCCACATTTCTGAAGCATGACGTAATGGGGGGGTGTTATCTCTTTTGTCGAAAATCAGCCGTTTTTGCACGAACATTAAATGCCTCCAAATGGTATTTAATTAACTTCCCGAGCCCCTGGAAGCATGAAAATCACTTTAAACATGCTAATTTTAGCTCTAACACTGATGATCCACCTACAAATGTGAACTGACGTTCAAAAATAAAACATTTGAAAACGGACCATTTTCCACATTTCTGAAGCATGACGTAATGGGGGGGTGTTATCTCTTTTGTCGAAAATCAGCCGTTTTTGCTCGAACATTAAATGCCTCCAAATGGTATTTATTTCACTTCCCGGGGTGAAGAAACCCTTTTTGAGAACTCAGAGTGAGTAAATTGGCCATTTTCATGCACTTTTAACCATTCCATAAATCTTGTGTTTTGGGCCCCTGGAAGCATGAAAATCACTTTAAACATGCAAATTTTAGCTCTAACACTGATGATCCACCTACAAATGTGAACTGACGTTCAAAAATAAAACATTTGAAAACGGACCATTTTCCACATTTCTGAAGCATGACGTAATGGGGGGGTGTTATCTCTTTTGTCGAAAATCAGCCGTTTTTGCTCGAAGATTAAATGCCTCCAAATGGTATTTAATTAACTTCCCGAGCCCCTGGAAGCATGAAAATCACTTTAAACATGCTAATTTTAGCTCTAACACTGATGATCCACCTACAAATGTGAACTGACGTTCAAAAATAAAACATTTGAAAACGGACCATTTTCCACATTTCTGAAGCATGACGTAATGGGGGGGTGTTATCTCTTTTGTCGAAAATCAGCCGTTTTTGCTCGAACATTAAATGCCTCCAAATGGTATTTATTTCACTTCCCGAGCCCCTGGAAGCATGAAAATCACTTTAAACATGCTAATTTTAGCTCTAACACTGATGATCCACCTACAAATGTGAACTGACGTTCAAAAATAAAACATTTGAAAATGGACCATTTTCCACATTTCTGAAGCATGACGTAATGGGGGGGTGTTATCTCTTTTGACGAAAATCATCCGTTTTTGCTCGAACATTAAATGCCTCCAAATGGTATTTATTTCACTTCCCGGGGTGAAGAAACTCTTTTTGAGAACTCAGAGTGAGTAAATTGGCCATTTTCATGCACTTTTAACCATTCCATAAATCTTGTGTTTTGGGCCCCTGGAAGCATGAAAATCACTTTAAACATGCTAATTTTAGCTCTAACACTGATGATCCACCTACAAATGTGAACTGACGTTCAAAAATAAAACATTTGAAAACGGACCATTTTCCACATTTCTGAAGCATGACGTAATGGGGGGGTGTTATCTCTTTTGTCGAAAATCAGCCGTTTTTGCTCGAACATTAAATGCCTCCAAATGGTATTTAATTAACTTCCCGAGCCCCTGGAAGCATGAAAATCACTTTAAACATGCTAATTTTAGCTCTAACACTGATGATCCACCAACAAATGTGAACTGACATTCAAAAATAAAACATTTGAAAACGGACCATTTTCCACATTTCTGAAGCATGACGTAATGGGGGGGTGTTATCTCTTTTATCGAAAATCAGCCGTTTTTGCTCGAACATTAAATGCCTCCAAATGGTATTTAATTAACTTCCCGGGGTGAAGAAACCCTTTTTGAGAACTCAGAGTGAGTAAATTGGCCATTTTCCTGCACTTTTAACCATTCCATAAATCTTGTGTTTTGGGCCCCTGGAAGCATGAAAATCACTTTAAACATGCTAATTTTAGCTCTAACACTGATGATCCACCTACAAATGTGAACTGACGTTTAAAAATAAAACATTTGAAAACGGACCATTTTCCACATTTCTGAAGCATGACGTAATGGGGGGGTGTTATCTCTTTTGTCGAAAATCAGCCGTTTTTGCTCGAACATTAAATGCCTCCAAATGGTATTTAATTAACTTCCCGAGCCCTGGAAGCATGAAAATCACTTTAAACATGCTAATTTTAGCTCTAACACTGATGATCCACCTACAAATGTGAACTGACGTTCAAAAATAAAACATTTGAAAACGGACCATTTTCCACATTTCTGAAGCATGACGTAATGGGGGGGTGTTATCTCTTTTGTCGAAAATCATCCGTTTTTGCTCGAACATTAAATGCCTCCAAATGGTATTTATTTCACTTCCCGGGGTGAAGAAACTCTTTTTGAGAACTCAGAGTGAGTAAATTGGCCATTTTCATGCACTTTTAACCATTCCATAAATCTTGTGTTTTGGGCCCCTGGAAGCATGAAAATCACTTTAAACATGCTAATTTTAGCTCTAACACTGATGATCCACCTACAAATGTGAACTGACGTTCAAAAATAAAACATTTGAAAACGGACCATTTTCCACATTTCTGAAGCATGACGTAATGGGGGGGTGTTATCTCTTTTGTCGAAAATCAGCCGTTTTTGCTCGAACATTAAATGCCTCCAAATGGTATTTAATTAACTTCCCGAGCCCCTGGAAGCATGAAAATCACTTTAAACATGCTAATTTTAGCTCTAACACTGATGATCCACCAACAAATGTGAACTGACGTTCAAAAATAAAACATTTGAAAACGGACCATTTTCCACATTTCTGAAGCATGACGTAATGGGGGGGTGTTATCTCTTTTATCGAAAATCAGCCGTTTTTGCTCGAACATTAAATGCCTCCAAATGGTATTTAATTAACTTCCCGGGGTGAAGAAACCCTTTTTGAGAACTCAGAGTGAGTAAATTGGCCATTTTCATGCACTTTTAACCATTCCATAAATCTTGTGTTTTGGGCCCCTGGAAGCATGAAAATCACTTTAAACATGCTAATTTTAGCTCTAACACTGATGATCCACCTACAAATGTGAACTGACGTTTAAAAATAAAACATTTGAAAACGGACCATTTTCCACATTTCTGAAGCATGACGTAATGGGGGGGTGTTATCTCTTTTGTCGAAAATCAGCCGTTTTTGCTCGAACATTAAATGCCTCCAAATGGTATTTAATTAACTTCCCGAGCCCTGGAAGCATGAAAATCACTTTAAACATGCTAATTTTAGCTCTAACACTGATGATCCACCTACAAATGTGAACTGACGTTCAAAAATAAAACATTTGAAAACGGACCATTTTCCACATTTCTGAAGCATGACGTAATGGGGGGGTGTTATCTCTTTTGTTGAAAATCAGCCGTTTTTGCTCGAACATTAAATGCCTCCAAATGGTATTTAATTAACTTCCCGAGCCCCTGGAAGCATGAAAATCACTTTAAACATGCTAATTTTAGCTCTAACACTGATGATCCACCTACAAATGTGAACTGACGTTCAAAAATAAAACATTTGAAAACGGACCATTTTCCACATTTCTGAAGCATGACGTAATGGGGGGGTGTTATCTCTTTTGTCGAAAATCAGCCGTTTTTGCTCGAACATTAAATGCCTCCAAATGGTATTTAATTAACTTCCCGGGGTGAAGAAACCCTTTTTGAGAACTCAGAGTGAGTAAATTGGCCATTTTCATGCACTTTTAACCATTCCATAAATCTTGTGTTTTGGGCCCCTGGAAGCATGAAAATCACTTTAAACATGCTAATTTTAGCTCTAACACTGATGATCCACCTACAAATGTGAACTGACGTTCAAAAATAAAACATTTAAAAACGGACCATTTTCCACATTTCTGAAGCATGACGTAATGGGGGGGTGTTATCTCTTTTGTCGAAAATCAGCCGTTTTTGCTCGAACATTAAATGCCTCCAAATGGTATTTAATTAACATCCCGAGCCCCTGGAAGCATGAAAATCACTTTAAACATGCTAATTTTAGCTCTAACACTGATGATCCACCTACAAATGTGAACTGACGTTCAAAAATAAAACATTTGAAAACGGACCATTTTCCACATTTCTGAAGCATGACGTAATGGGGGGGGGTGTTATCTCTTTTGTCGAAAATCAGCCGTTTTTGCTCGAACATTAAATGCCTCCAAATGGTATTTAATTAACTTCCCGAGCCCCTGGAAGCATGAAAATCACTTTAAACATGCTAATTTTAGCTCTAACACTGATGATTCACCTACAAATGTGAACTGACGTTCAAAAATAAAACATTTGAAAACGGACCATTTTCCACATTTCTGAAGCATGGCGTAATGGGGGGTGTTATCTCTTTTGTCGAAAATCAGCCGTTTTTGCTCGAACATTAAATGCCTCCAAATGGTATTTAATTAACTTCCCGAGCCCCTGGAAGCATGAAAATCACTTTAAACATGCTAATTTTAGCTCTAACACTGATGATCCCCCTACAAATGTGAACTGACGTTCAAAAATAAAACATTTGAAAACGGACCATTTTCCACATTTCTGAAGCATGACGTAATGGGGGGGTGTTATCTCTTTTGTCGAAAATCAGCCGTTTTTGCTCGAACATTAAATGCCTCCAAATGGTATTTATTTCACTTCCCGGGGTGAAGAAACCCTTTTTGAGAACTCAGAGTGAGTAAATTGGCCATTTTCATGCACTTTTAACCATTCCATAAATCTTGTGTTTTGGGCCCCTGGAAGCATGAAAATCACTTTAAACATGCTAATTTTAGCTCTAACACTGATGATCCACCTACAAATGTGAACTGACGTTCAAAAATAAAACATTTGAAAACGGACCATTATCCACATTTCTGAAGCATGACGTAATGGGGGGGTGTTATCTCTTTTGTCGAAAATCAGCCGTTTTTGCTCGAACATTAAATGCCTCCAAATGGTATTTAATTAACTTCCCGAGCCCCTGGAAGCATGAAAATCACTTTAAACATGCTAATTTTAGCTCTAACACTGATGATCCACCTACAAATGTGAACTGACGTTCAAAAATAAAACATTTGAAAACGGACCATTTTCCACATTTCTGAAGCATGACATAATGGGGGGGTGTTATCTCTTTTGTCGAAAATCAGCCGTTTTTGCTCGAACATTAAATGCCTCCAAATGGTATTTAATTAACTTCCCGAGCCCCTGGAAGCATGAAAATCACTTTAAACATGCTAATTTTAGCTCTAACACTGATGATCCACCTACAAATGTGAACTGACGTTCAAAAATAAAACATTTGAAAACGGACCATTTTCCACATTTCTGAAGCATGACGTAATGGGGGGGTGTTATCTCTTTTGTCGAAAATCAGCCGTTTTTGCTCGAACATTAAATGCCTCCAAATGGTATTTAATTAACTTCCCGGGGTGAAGAAACCCTTTTTGAGAACTCAGAGTGAGTAAATTGGCCATTTTCATGCACTTTTAACCATTCCATAAATCTTGTGTTTTGGGCCCCTGGAAGCATGAAAATCACTTTAAACATGCTAATTTTAGCTCTAACACTGATGATCCACCTACAAATGTGAACTGACGTTCAAAAATAAAACATTTGAAAACGGACCATTTTCCACATTTCTGAAGCATGACGTAATGGGGGGGTGTTATCTCTTTTGTCGAAAATCAGCCGTTTTTGCACGAACATTAAATGCCTCCAAATGGTATTTAATTAACTTCCCGAGCCCCTGGAAGCATGAAAATCACTTTAAACATGCTAATTTTAGCTCTAACACTGATGATCCACCTACAAATGTGAACTGACGTTCAAAAATAAAACATTTGAAAACGGACCATTTTCCACATTTCTGAAGCATGACGTAATGGGGGGGTGTTATCTCTTTTGTCGAAAATCAGCCGTTTTTGCTCGAACATTAAATGCCTCCAAATGGTATTTATTTCACTTCCCGGGGTGAAGAAACCCTTTTTGAGAACTCAGAGTGAGTAAATTGGCCATTTTCATGCACTTTTAACCATTCCATAAATCTTGTGTTTTGGGCCCCTGGAAGCATGAAAATCACTTTAAACATGCAAATTTTAGCTCTAACACTGATGATCCACCTACAAATGTGAACTGACGTTCAAAAATAAAACATTTGAAAACGGACCATTTTCCACATTTCTGAAGCATGACGTAATGGGGGGGTGTTATCTCTTTTGTCGAAAATCAGCCGTTTTTGCTCGAAGATTAAATGCCTCCAAATGGTATTTAATTAACTTCCCGAGCCCCTGGAAGCATGAAAATCACTTTAAACATGCTAATTTTAGCTCTAACACTGATGATCCACCTACAAATGTGAACTGACGTTCAAAAATAAAACATTTGAAAACGGACCATTTTCCACATTTCTGAAGCATGACGTAATGGGGGGGTGTTATCTCTTTTGTCGAAAATCAGCCGTTTTTGCTCGAACATTAAATGCCTCCAAATGGTATTTATTTCACTTCCCGAGCCCCTGGAAGCATGAAAATCACTTTAAACATGCTAATTTTAGCTCTAACACTGATGATCCACCTACAAATGTGAACTGACGTTCAAAAATAAAACATTTGAAAATGGACCATTTTCCACATTTCTGAAGCATGACGTAATGGGGGGGTGTTATCTCTTTTGACGAAAATCATCCGTTTTTGCTCGAACATTAAATGCCTCCAAATGGTATTTATTTCACTTCCCGGGGTGAAGAAACTCTTTTTGAGAACTCAGAGTGAGTAAATTGGCCATTTTCATGCACTTTTAACCATTCCATAAATCTTGTGTTTTGGGCCCCTGGAAGCATGAAAATCACTTTAAACATGCTAATTTTAGCTCTAACACTGATGATCCACCTACAAATGTGAACTGACGTTCAAAAATAAAACATTTGAAAACGGACCATTTTCCACATTTCTGAAGCATGACGTAATGGGGGGGTGTTATCTCTTTTGTCGAAAATCAGCCGTTTTTGCTCGAACATTAAATGCCTCCAAATGGTATTTAATTAACTTCCCGAGCCCCTGGAAGCATGAAAATCACTTTAAACATGCTAATTTTAGCTCTAACACTGATGATCCACCAACAAATGTGAACTGACATTCAAAAATAAAACATTTGAAAACGGACCATTTTCCACATTTCTGAAGCATGACGTAATGGGGGGGTGTTATCTCTTTTATCGAAAATCAGCCGTTTTTGCTCGAACATTAAATGCCTCCAAATGGTATTTAATTAACTTCCCGGGGTGAAGAAACCCTTTTTGAGAACTCAGAGTGAGTAAATTGGCCATTTTCCTGCACTTTTAACCATTCCATAAATCTTGTGTTTTGGGCCCCTGGAAGCATGAAAATCACTTTAAACATGCTAATTTTAGCTCTAACACTGATGATCCACCTACAAATGTGAACTGACGTTTAAAAATAAAACATTTGAAAACGGACCATTTTCCACATTTCTGAAGCATGACGTAATGGGGGGGTGTTATCTCTTTTGTCGAAAATCAGCCGTTTTTGCTCGAACATTAAATGCCTCCAAATGGTATTTAATTAACTTCCCGAGCCCTGGAAGCATGAAAATCACTTTAAACATGCTAATTTTAGCTCTAACACTGATGATCCACCTACAAATGTGAACTGACGTTCAAAAATAAAACATTTGAAAACGGACCATTTTCCACATTTCTGAAGCATGACGTAATGGGGGGGTGTTATCTCTTTTGTCGAAAATCATCCGTTTTTGCTCGAACATTAAATGCCTCCAAATGGTATTTATTTCACTTCCCGGGGTGAAGAAACTCTTTTTGAGAACTCAGAGTGAGTAAATTGGCCATTTTCATGCACTTTTAACCATTCCATAAATCTTGTGTTTTGGGCCCCTGGAAGCATGAAAATCACTTTAAACATGCTAATTTTAGCTCTAACACTGATGATCCACCTACAAATGTGAACTGACGTTCAAAAATAAAACATTTGAAAACGGACCATTTTCCACATTTCTGAAGCATGACGTAATGGGGGGGTGTTATCTCTTTTGTCGAAAATCAGCCGTTTTTGCTCGAACATTAAATGCCTCCAAATGGTATTTAATTAACTTCCCGAGCCCCTGGAAGCATGAAAATCACTTTAAACATGCTAATTTTAGCTCTAACACTGATGATCCACCAACAAATGTGAACTGACGTTCAAAAATAAAACATTTGAAAACGGACCATTTTCCACATTTCTGAAGCATGACGTAATGGGGGGGTGTTATCTCTTTTATCGAAAATCAGCCGTTTTTGCTCGAACATTAAATGCCTCCAAATGGTATTTAATTAACTTCCCGGGGTGAAGAAACCCTTTTTGAGAACTCAGAGTGAGTAAATTGGCCATTTTCATGCACTTTTAACCATTCCATAAATCTTGTGTTTTGGGCCCCTGGAAGCATGAAAATCACTTTAAACATGCTAATTTTAGCTCTAACACTGATGATCCACCTACAAATGTGAACTGACGTTTAAAAATAAAACATTTGAAAACGGACCATTTTCCACATTTCTGAAGCATGACGTAATGGGGGGGTGTTATCTCTTTTGTCGAAAATCAGCCGTTTTTGCTCGAACATTAAATGCCTCCAAATGGTATTTAATTAACTTCCCGAGCCCTGGAAGCATGAAAATCACTTTAAACATGCTAATTTTAGCTCTAACACTGATGATCCACCTACAAATGTGAACTGACGTTCAAAAATAAAACATTTGAAAACGGACCATTTTCCACATTTCTGAAGCATGACGTAATGGGGGGGTGTTATCTCTTTTGTTGAAAATCAGCCGTTTTTGCTCGAACATTAAATGCCTCCAAATGGTATTTAATTAACTTCCCGAGCCCCTGGAAGCATGAAAATCACTTTAAACATGCTAATTTTAGCTCTAACACTGATGATCCACCTACAAATGTGAACTGACGTTCAAAAATAAAACATTTGAAAACGGACCATTTTCCACATTTCTGAAGCATGACGTAATGGGGGGGTGTTATCTCTTTTGTCGAAAATCAGCCGTTTTTGCTCGAACATTAAATGCCTCCAAATGGTATTTAATTAACTTCCCGGGGTGAAGAAACCCTTTTTGAGAACTCAGAGTGAGTAAATTGGCCATTTTCATGCACTTTTAACCATTCCATAAATCTTGTGTTTTGGGCCCCTGGAAGCATGAAAATCACTTTAAACATGCTAATTTTAGCTCTAACACTGATGATCCACCTACAAATGTGAACTGACGTTCAAAAATAAAACATTTAAAAACGGACCATTTTCCACATTTCTGAAGCATGACGTAATGGGGGGGTGTTATCTCTTTTGTCGAAAATCAGCCGTTTTTGCTCGAACATTAAATGCCTCCAAATGGTATTTAATTAACATCCCGAGCCCCTGGAAGCATGAAAATCACTTTAAACATGCTAATTTTAGCTCTAACACTGATGATCCACCTACAAATGTGAACTGACGTTCAAAAATAAAACATTTGAAAACGGACCATTTTCCACATTTCTGAAGCATGACGTAATGGGGGGGGGTGTTATCTCTTTTGTCGAAAATCAGCCGTTTTTGCTCGAACATTAAATGCCTCCAAATGGTATTTAATTAACTTCCCGAGCCCCTGGAAGCATGAAAATCACTTTAAACATGCTAATTTTAGCTCTAACACTGATGATTCACCTACAAATGTGAACTGACGTTCAAAAATAAAACATTTGAAAACGGACCATTTTCCACATTTCTGAAGCATGGCGTAATGGGGGGTGTTATCTCTTTTGTCGAAAATCAGCCGTTTTTGCTCGAACATTAAATGCCTCCAAATGGTATTTAATTAACTTCCCGAGCCCCTGGAAGCATGAAAATCACTTTAAACATGCTAATTTTAGCTCTAACACTGATGATCCCCCTACAAATGTGAACTGACGTTCAAAAATAAAACATTTGAAAACGGACCATTTTCCACATTTCTGAAGCATGACGTAATGGGGGGGTGTTATCTCTTTTGTCGAAAATCAGCCGTTTTTGCTCGAACATTAAATGCCTCCAAATGGTATTTATTTCACTTCCCGGGGTGAAGAAACCCTTTTTGAGAACTCAGAGTGAGTAAATTGGCCATTTTCATGCACTTTTAACCATTCCATAAATCTTGTGTTTTGGGCCCCTGGAAGCATGAAAATCACTTTAAACATGCTAATTTTAGCTCTAACACTGATGATCCACCTACAAATGTGAACTGACGTTCAAAAATAAAACATTTGAAAACGGACCATTATCCACATTTCTGAAGCATGACGTAATGGGGGGGTGTTATCTCTTTTGTCGAAAATCAGCCGTTTTTGCTCGAACATTAAATGCCTCCAAATGGTATTTAATTAACTTCCCGAGCCCCTGGAAGCATGAAAATCACTTTAAACATGCTAATTTTAGCTCTAACACTGATGATCCACCTACAAATGTGAACTGACGTTCAAAAATAAAACATTTGAAAACGGACCATTTTCCACATTTCTGAAGCATGACATAATGGGGGGGTGTTATCTCTTTTGTCGAAAATCAGCCGTTTTTGCTCGAACATTAAATGCCTCCAAATGGTATTTAATTAACTTCCCGAGCCCCTGGAAGCATGAAAATCACTTTAAACATGCTAATTTTAGCTCTAACACTGATGATCCACCTACAAATGTGAACTGACGTTCAAAAATAAAACATTTGAAAACGGACCATTTTCCACATTTCTGAAGCATGACGTAATGGGGGGGTGTTATCTCTTTTGTCGAAAATCAGCCGTTTTTGCTCGAACATTAAATGCCTCCAAATGGTATTTAATTAACTTCCCGGGGTGAAGAAACCCTTTTTGAGAACTCAGAGTGAGTAAATTGGCCATTTTCATGCACTTTTAACCATTCCATAAATCTTGTGTTTTGGGCCCCTGGAAGCATGAAAATCACTTTAAACATGCTAATTTTAGCTCTAACACTGATGATCCACCTACAAATGTGAACTGACGTTCAAAAATAAAACATTTGAAAACGGACCATTTTCCACATTTCTGAAGCATGACGTAATGGGGGGGT
Source organism: Lissotriton vulgaris (assembly GCF_964263255.1). NCBI lineage: Eukaryota > Metazoa > Chordata > Amphibia > Caudata > Salamandridae > Lissotriton > Lissotriton vulgaris. The sequence continues at coordinate 149,769 of NW_028244485.1, forward strand.
GTTATCTCTTTTGTCGAAAATCAGCCGTTTTTGCACGAACATTAAATGCCTCCAAATGGTATTTAATTAACTTCCCGAGCCCCTGGAAGCATGAAAATCACTTTAAACATGCTAATTTTAGCTCTAACACTGATGATCCACCTACAAATGTGAACTGACGTTCAAAAATAAAACATTTGAAAACGGACCATTTTCCACATTTCTGAAGCATGACGTAATGGGGGGGTGTTATCTCTTTTGTCGAAAATCAGCCGTTTTTGCTCGAACATTAAATGCCTCCAAATGGTATTTATTTCACTTCCCGGGGTGAAGAAACCCTTTTTGAGAACTCAGAGTGAGTAAATTGGCCATTTTCATGCACTTTTAACCATTCCATAAATCTTGTGTTTTGGGCCCCTGGAAGCATGAAAATCACTTTAAACATGCAAATTTTAGCTCTAACACTGATGATCCACCTACAAATGTGAACTGACGTTCAAAAATAAAACATTTGAAAACGGACCATTTTCCACATTTCTGAAGCATGACGTAATGGGGGGGTGTTATCTCTTTTGTCGAAAATCAGCCGTTTTTGCTCGAAGATTAAATGCCTCCAAATGGTATTTAATTAACTTCCCGAGCCCCTGGAAGCATGAAAATCACTTTAAACATGCTAATTTTAGCTCTAACACTGATGATCCACCTACAAATGTGAACTGACGTTCAAAAATAAAACATTTGAAAACGGACCATTTTCCACATTTCTGAAGCATGACGTAATGGGGGGGTGTTATCTCTTTTGTCGAAAATCAGCCGTTTTTGCTCGAACATTAAATGCCTCCAAATGGTATTTATTTCACTTCCCGAGCCCCTGGAAGCATGAAAATCACTTTAAACATGCTAATTTTAGCTCTAACACTGATGATCCACCTACAAATGTGAACTGACGTTCAAAAATAAAACATTTGAAAATGGACCATTTTCCACATTTCTGAAGCATGACGTAATGGGGGGGTGTTATCTCTTTTGACGAAAATCATCCGTTTTTGCTCGAACATTAAATGCCTCCAAATGGTATTTATTTCACTTCCCGGGGTGAAGAAACTCTTTTTGAGAACTCAGAGTGAGTAAATTGGCCATTTTCATGCACTTTTAACCATTCCATAAATCTTGTGTTTTGGGCCCCTGGAAGCATGAAAATCACTTTAAACATGCTAATTTTAGCTCTAACACTGATGATCCACCTACAAATGTGAACTGACGTTCAAAAATAAAACATTTGAAAACGGACCATTTTCCACATTTCTGAAGCATGACGTAATGGGGGGGTGTTATCTCTTTTGTCGAAAATCAGCCGTTTTTGCTCGAACATTAAATGCCTCCAAATGGTATTTAATTAACTTCCCGAGCCCCTGGAAGCATGAAAATCACTTTAAACATGCTAATTTTAGCTCTAACACTGATGATCCACCAACAAATGTGAACTGACATTCAAAAATAAAACATTTGAAAACGGACCATTTTCCACATTTCTGAAGCATGACGTAATGGGGGGGTGTTATCTCTTTTATCGAAAATCAGCCGTTTTTGCTCGAACATTAAATGCCTCCAAATGGTATTTAATTAACTTCCCGGGGTGAAGAAACCCTTTTTGAGAACTCAGAGTGAGTAAATTGGCCATTTTCCTGCACTTTTAACCATTCCATAAATCTTGTGTTTTGGGCCCCTGGAAGCATGAAAATCACTTTAAACATGCTAATTTTAGCTCTAACACTGATGATCCACCTACAAATGTGAACTGACGTTTAAAAATAAAACATTTGAAAACGGACCATTTTCCACATTTCTGAAGCATGACGTAATGGGGGGGTGTTATCTCTTTTGTCGAAAATCAGCCGTTTTTGCTCGAACATTAAATGCCTCCAAATGGTATTTAATTAACTTCCCGAGCCCTGGAAGCATGAAAATCACTTTAAACATGCTAATTTTAGCTCTAACACTGATGATCCACCTACAAATGTGAACTGACGTTCAAAAATAAAACATTTGAAAACGGACCATTTTCCACATTTCTGAAGCATGACGTAATGGGGGGGTGTTATCTCTTTTGTTGAAAATCAGCCGTTTTTGCTCGAACATTAAATGCCTCCAAATGGTATTTAATTAACTTCCCGAGCCCCTGGAAGCATGAAAATCACTTTAAACATGCTAATTTTAGCTCTAACACTGATGATCCACCTACAAATGTGAACTGACGTTCAAAAATAAAACATTTGAAAACGGACCATTTTCCACATTTCTGAAGCATGACGTAATGGGGGGGTGTTATCTCTTTTGTCGAAAATCAGCCGTTTTTGCTCGAACATTAAATGCCTCCAAATGGTATTTAATTAACTTCCCGGGGTGAAGAAACCCTTTTTGAGAACTCAGAGTGAGTAAATTGGCCATTTTCATGCACTTTTAACCATTCCATAAATCTTGTGTTTTGGGCCCCTGGAAGCATGAAAATCACTTTAAACATGCTAATTTTAGCTCTAACACTGATGATCCACCTACAAATGTGAACTGACGTTCAAAAATAAAACATTTAAAAACGGACCATTTTCCACATTTCTGAAGCATGACGTAATGGGGGGGTGTTATCTCTTTTGTCGAAAATCAGCCGTTTTTGCTCGAACATTAAATGCCTCCAAATGGTATTTAATTAACATCCCGAGCCCCTGGAAGCATGAAAATCACTTTAAACATGCTAATTTTAGCTCTAACACTGATGATCCACCTACAAATGTGAACTGACGTTCAAAAATAAAACATTTGAAAACGGACCATTTTCCACATTTCTGAAGCATGACGTAATGGGGGGGGGTGTTATCTCTTTTGTCGAAAATCAGCCGTTTTTGCTCGAACATTAAATGCCTCCAAATGGTATTTATTTCACTTCCCGGGGTGAAGAAACCCTTTTTGAGAACTCAGAGTGAGTAAATTGGCCATTTTCATGCACTTTTAACCATTCCATAAATCTTGTGTTTTGGGCCCCTGGAAGCATGAAAATCACTTTAAACATGCAAATTTTAGCTCTAACACTGATGATCCACCTACAAATGTGAACTGACGTTCAAAAATAAAACATTTGAAAACGGACCATTTTCCACATTTCTGAAGCATGACGTAATGGGGGGGTGTTATCTCTTTTGTCGAAAATCAGCCGTTTTTGCTCGAAGATTAAATGCCTCCAAATGGTATTTAATTAACTTCCCGAGCCCCTGGAAGCATGAAAATCACTTTAAACATGCTAATTTTAGCTCTAACACTGATGACCCACCTACAAATGTGAACTGACGTTCAAAAATAAAACATTTGAAAACGGACCATTTTCCACATTTCTGAAGCATGACGTAATGGGGGGGTGTTATCTCTTTTGTCGAAAATCAGCCGTTTTTGCTCGAACATTAAATGCCTCCAAATGGTATTTATTTCACTTCCCGAGCCCCTGGAAGCATGAAAATCACTTTAAACATGCTAATTTTAGCTCTAACACTGATGATCCACCTACAAATGTGAACTGACGTTCAAAAATAAAACATTTGAAAACGGACCATTTTCCACATTTCTGAAGCATGACGTAATGGGGGGGTGTTATCTCTTTTGTCGAAAATCATCCGTTTTTGCTCGAACATTAAATGCCTCCAAATGGTATTTATTTCACTTCCCGGGGTGAAGAAACTCTTTTTGAGAACTCAGAGTGAGTAAATTGGCCATTTTCATGCACTTTTAACCATTCCATAAATCTTGTGTTTTGGGCCCCTGGAAGCATGAAAATCACTTTAAACATGCTAATTTTAGCTCTAACACTGATGATCCACCTACAAATGTGAACTGACGTTCAAAAATAAAACATTTGAAAACGGACCATTTTCCACATTTCTGAAGCATGACGTAATGGGGGGGTGTTATCTCTTTTGTCGAAAATCAGCCGTTTTTGCTCGAACATTAAATGCCTCCAAATGGTATTTAATTAACTTCCCGAGCCCCTGGAAGCATGAAAATCACTTTAAACATGCTAATTTTAGCTCTAACACTGATGATCCACCAACAAATGTGAACTGACGTTCAAAAATAAAACATTTGAAAACGGACCATTTTCCACATTTCTGAAGCATGACGTAATGGGGGGGTGTTATCTCTTTTATCGAAAATCAGCCGTTTTTGCTCGAACATTAAATGCCTCCAAATGGTATTTAATTAACTTCCCGGGGTGAAGAAACCCTTTTTGAGAACTCAGAGTGAGTAAATTGGCCATTTTCATGCACTTTTAACCATTCCATAAATCTTGTGTTTTGGGCCCCTGGAAGCATGAAAATCACTTTAAACATGCTAATTTTAGCTCTAACACTGATGATCCACCTACAAATGTGAACTGACGTTTAAAAATAAAACATTTGAAAACGGACCATTTTCCACATTTCTGAAGCATGACGTAATGGGGGGGTGTTATCTCTTTTGTCGAAAATCAGCCGTTTTTGCTCGAACATTAAATGCCTCCAAATGGTATTTAATTAACTTCCCGAGCCCTGGAAGCATGAAAATCACTTTAAACATGCTAATTTTAGCTCTAACACTGATGATCCACCTACAAATGTGAACTGACGTTCAAAAATAAAACATTTGAAAACGGACCATTTTCCACATTTCTGAAGCATGACGTAATGGGGGGGTGTTATCTCTTTTGTTGAAAATCAGCCGTTTTTGCTCGAACATTAAATGCCTCCAAATGGTATTTAATTAACTTCCCGAGCCCCTGGAAGCATGAAAATCACTTTAAACATGCTAATTTTAGCTCTAACACTGATGATCCACCTACAAATGTGAACTGACGTTCAAAAATAAAACATTTGAAAACGGACCATTTTCCACATTTCTGAAGCATGACGTAATGGGGGGGTGTTATCTCTTTTGTCGAAAATCAGCCGTTTTTGCTCGAACATTAAATGCCTCCAAATGGTATTTAATTAACTTCCCGGGGTGAAGAAACCCTTTTTGAGAACTCAGAGTGAGTAAATTGGCCATTTTCATGCACTTTTAACCATTCCATAAATCTTGTGTTTTGGGCCCCTGGAAGCATGAAAATCACTTTAAACATGCTAATTTTAGCTCTAACACTGATGATCCACCTACAAATGTGAACTGACGTTCAAAAATAAAACATTTAAAAACGGACCATTTTCCACATTTCTGAAGCATGACGTAATGGGGGGGTGTTATCTCTTTTGTCGAAAATCAGCCGTTTTTGCTCGAACATTAAATGCCTCCAAATGGTATTTAATTAACATCCCGAGCCCCTGGAAGCATGAAAATCACTTTAAACATGCTAATTTTAGCTCTAACACTGATGATCCACCTACAAATGTGAACTGACGTTCAAAAATAAAACATTTGAAAACGGACCATTTTCCACATTTCTGAAGCATGACGTAATGGGGGGGGGTGTTATCTCTTTTGTCGAAAATCAGCCGTTTTTGCTCGAACATTAAATGCCTCCAAATGGTATTTAATTAACTTCCCGAGCCCCTGGAAGCATGAAAATCACTTTAAACATGCTAATTTTAGCTCTAACACTGATGATTCACCTACAAATGTGAACTGACGTTCAAAAATAAAACATTTGAAAACGGACCATTTTCCACATTTCTGAAGCATGGCGTAATGGGGGGTGTTATCTCTTTTGTCGAAAATCAGCCGTTTTTGCTCGAACATTAAATGCCTCCAAATGGTATTTAATTAACTTCCCGAGCCCCTGGAAGCATGAAAATCACTTTAAACATGCTAATTTTAGCTCTAACACTGATGATCCCCCTACAAATGTGAACTGACGTTCAAAAATAAAACATTTGAAAACGGACCATTTTCCACATTTCTGAAGCATGACGTAATGGGGGGGTGTTATCTCTTTTGTCGAAAATCAGCCGTTTTTGCTCGAACATTAAATGCCTCCAAATGGTATTTATTTCACTTCCCGGGGTGAAGAAACCCTTTTTGAGAACTCAGAGTGGAGTGAGTAAATTGGCCATTTTCATGCACTTTTAACCATTCATAAATCTTGTGTTTTGGGCCCCTGGAAGCATGAAAATCACTTTAAACATGCTAATTTTAGCTCTAACACTGATGATCCACCTACAATGTGAACTGACGTTCAAAAATAAAACATTTGAAAACGGACCATTATCCACATTTCTGAAAGCATGACGTAATGGGGGGTGTTATCTCTTTTGTCGAAAATCAGCCGTTTTTGCTCGAACATTTAAATGCCTCCAAATGGTATTTAATTAACTTCCGAGCCCCTGGAAGCATGAAAATCACTTTAAACATGCTAATTTTAGCTCTAACACTGATGATCCACCTACAAATGTGAACTGACGTTCAAAAATAAAACATTGAAAACTGGACCATTTTCCACATTCTGAAGCATGACGTAATGGGGGGTGTTATCTCTTTTGTCGAAATCAGCCGTTTTTGCTCGAACATTAAATGCCTCCAAATGGTATTTAATTAACTTCCGGGGTGAAGAAACCCTTTTTGAGAACTCAGAGTGAGTAAATTGGCCATTTTCATGCACTTTTAACCATTCCATAAATCTTGTGTTTTGGGCCCCTGGAAGCATGAAAATCACTTTAACATGCTAATTTTAGCTCTAACACTGATGATCCACCTACAAATGTGAACTGACGTTCAAAAATAAAACATTTGAAAACTGACCATTTTCCACATTTCTGAAGCATGACGTAATGGGGGGGTGTTATCTCTTTTGTCGAAAATCAGCCGTTTTTGCTCGAACATTAAATGCCTCCAAATGGTATTTAATTAACTTCCCGGGGTGAAGAAACCCTTTTTGAGAACTCACAGTGAGTAAATTGGCCATTTTCATGCACTTTTAACCATTCCATAAATCTTGTGTTTTGGGCCCCTGGAAGCATGAAAATCACTTTAAACATGCTAATTTTAGCTCTAACACTGATGATCCACCTACAAATGTGAACTGACGTTCAAAAATAAAACATTTGAAAAACGGACCATTTTCCACATTTCTGAAGCATGACGTAATGGGGGGGTGTTATCTCTTTTGTCGAAAATCAGCCGTTTTTGCTCGAACATTAAATGCCTCCAAATGGTATTTAATTAACTTCCCGATCCCCTGGAAGCATGAAAATCACTTTAAACATGCTAATTTTAGCTCTAACACTGATGATCCACCTACAAATGTGAACTGACGTTCAAAAATAAAACATTTGAAAACGGACCATTTTCCACATTTCTGAAGCATGACGTAATGGGGGGGTGTTATCTCTTTTGTCGAAAATCAGCTGTTTTTGCTCGAACATTAAATGCCTCCAAATGGTATTTAATTAACTTCCCGAGCCCCTGGAAGCATGAAAATCACTTTAAACATGCTAATTTTAGCTCTAACACTGATGATCCACCTACAAATGTGAACTGACGTTCAAAAATAAAACATTTGAAAACGGACCATTTTCCACATTTCTGAAGCATGACGTAATGGGGGGGTGTTATCTCTTTTGTCGAAAATCAGCCGTTTTTGCTCGAACATTCAATGCCTCCAAATGGTATTTAATTAACTTCCCGAGCCCCTGGAAGCATGAAAATCACTTTAAACATGCTAATTTTAGCTCTAACACTGATGATCCACCTACAAATGTGAACTGACGTTCAAAAATAAAACATTTGAAAACTGACCATTTTCCACATTTCTGAAGCATGACGTAATGGGGGGGGGTGTTATCTCTTTTGTCGAAAATCAGCCGTTTTTGCTCGAACATTAAATGCCTCCAAATGGTATTTAATTAACTTCCCGGGGTGAAGAAACCCTTTTTGAGAACTCAGAGTGAGTAAATTGGCCATTTTCATGCACTTTTAACCATTCCATAAATCTTGTGTTTTGGGCCCCTGGAAGCATGAAAATCACTTTAAACATGCTAATTTTAGCTCTAACACTGATGATCCACCTACAAATGTGAACTGACGTTTAAAAATAAAACATTTGAAAACAGACCATTTTCCACATTTCTGAAGCATGACGTAATGGGGGGGGGTGTTATCTCTTTTGTCGAAAATCAGCTGTTTTTGCTCGAACATTAAATGCCTCCAAATGGTATTTAATTAACTTCCCGAGCCCCTGGAAGCATGAAAATCACTTTAAACATGCTAATTTTAGCTCTAACACTGATGATCCACCTACAAATGTGAACTGACGTTCAAAAATAAAACATTTGAAAACGGACCATTTTCCACATTTCTGAAGCATGACGTAATAGGGGGGTGTTATCTCTTTTGTCGAAAATCAGCCGTTTTTGCTCGAACATTAAATGCCTCCAAATGGTATTTAATTAACTTCCCGAGCCCCTGGAAGCATGAAAATCACTTTAAACATGCTAATTTTAGCTCTAACACTGATGATCCACCTACAAATGTGAACTGACGTTCAAAAATAAAACATTTGAAAACGGACCATTTTCCACATTTCTGAAGCATGACGTAATGGGGGGTGTTATCTCTTTTGTCGAAAATCAGCCGTTTTTGCTCGAACATTAAATGCCTCCAAATGGTATTTAATTAACTTCCCGGGGTGAAGAAACCCTTTTTGAGAACTCAGAGTGAGTAAATTGGCCATTTTCATGCACTTTTAACCATTCCATAAATCTTGTGTTTTGGGCCCCTGGAAGCATGAAAATCACTTTAAACATGCTAATTTTAGCTCTAACACTGATGATCCACCTACAAATGTGAACTGACGTTCAAAAATAAAACATTTGAAAACGGACCATTTTCCACATTTCTGAAGCATGACGTAATGGGGGGGGTGTTATCTCTTTTGTCGAAAATCAGCCGTTTTTGCTCGAACATTAAATGCCTCCAAATGGTATTTAATTAACTTCCCGGGGTGAAGAAACCCTTTTTGAGAACTCAGAGTGAGTAAATTGGCCATTTTCATGCACTTTTAACCATTCCATAAATCTTGTGTTTTGGGCCCCTGGAAGCATGAAAATCACTTTAAACATGCTAATTTTAGCTCTAACACTGATGATCCACCTACAAATGTGAACTGACGTTCAAAAATAAAACATTTGAAGACGGACCATTTTCCACATTTCTGAAGCATGACGTAATGGGGGGGTGTTATCTCTTTTGTCGAAAATCAGCCGTTTTTGCTCGAACATTAAATGCCTCCAAATGGTATTTAATTAACTTCCCGAGCCCCTGGAAGCATGAAAATCACTTTAAACATGCTAATTTTAGCTCTAACACTGATGATCCACCTACAAATGTGAACTGACGTTCAAAAATAAAACATTTGAAAACGGACCATTTTCCACATTTCTGAAGCATGACGTAATGGGGGGGTGTTATCTCTTTTGTCGAAAATCAGCCGTTTTTGCTCGAACATTAAATGCCTCCAAATGGTATTTAATTAACTTCCCGAGCCCCTGGAAGCATGAAAATCACTTTAAACATGCTAATTTTAGCTCTAACACTGATGATCCACCTACAAATGTGAACTGATGTTCAAAAATAAAACATTTGAAAACGGACCATTTTCCACATTTCTGAAGCATGACGTAATGGGGGGGTGTTATCTCTTTTGTCGAAAATCAGCCGTTTTTGCTCGAACATTAAATGCCTCCAAATGGTATTTATTTTACTTCCCGAGCCCCTGGAAGCATGAAAATCACTTTAAACATGCTAATTTTAGCTCTAACACTGATGATCCACCTACAAATGTGAACTGACGTTCAAAAATAAAACATTTGAAAACGGACCATTTTCCACATTTCTGAAGCATGACGTAATGGGGGGGTGTTATCTCTTTTTGTCGAAAATCAGCCTTTTTTGCTCGAACATTAAATGCCTCCAAATGGTATTTATTTCACTTCCCGGGGTGAAGAAACCCTTTTTGAGAACTCAGAGTGAGTAAATTGGCCATTTTCATGCACTTTTAACCATTCCATAAATCTTGTGTTTTGGGCCCCTGGAAGCATGAAAATCACTTTAAACATGCTAATTTTAGCTCTAACACTGATGATCCACCTACAAATGTGAACTGACGTTCAAAAATAAAACATTTGAAAACGGACCATTTTCCACATTTCTGAAGCATGACGTAATGGGGGGGTGTTATCTCTTTTGTCGAAAATCAGCCGTTTTTGCTCGAACATTAAATGCCTCCAAATGGTATTTAATTAACTTCCCGGGGTGAAGAAACCCTTTTTGAGAACTCAGAGTGAGTAAATTGGCCATTTTCATGCACTTTTAACCATTCCATAAATCTTGTGTTTTGGGCCCCTGGAAGCATGAAAATCACTTTAAACATGCTAATTTTAGCTCTAACACTGATGATCCACCTACAAATGTGAACTGACGTTCAAAAATAAAACATTTGAAGACGGACCATTTTCCACATTTCTGAAGCATGACGTAATGGGGGGGTGTTATCTCTTTTGTCGAAAATCAGCCGTTTTTGCTCGAACATTAAATGCCTCCAAATGGTATTTAATTAACTTCCCGAGCCCCTGGAAGCATGAAAATCACTTTAAACATGCTAATTTTAGCTCTAACACTGATGATCCACCTACAAATGTGAACTGACGTTCAAAAATAAAACATTTGAAAACGGACCATTTTCCACATTTCTGAAGCATGACGTAATGGGGGGGTGTTATCTCTTTTGTCGAAAATCAGCCGTTTTTGCTCGAACATTAAATGCCTCCAAATGGTATTTAATTAACTTCCCGAGCCCCTGGAAGCATGAAAATCACTTTAAACATGCTAATTTTAGCTCTAACACTGATGATCCACCTACAAATGTGAACTGATGTTCAAAAATAAAACATTTGAAAACGGACCATTTTCCACATTTCTGAAGCATGACGTAATGGGGGGGTGTTATCTCTTTTGTCGAAAATCAGCCGTTTTTGCTCGAACATTAAATGCCTCCAAATGGTATTTATTTTACTTCCCGAGCCCCTGGAAGCATGAAAATCACTTTAAACATGCTAATTTTAGCTCTAACACTGATGATCCACCTACAAATGTGAACTGACGTTCAAAAATAAAACATTTGAAAACGGACCATTTTCCACATTTCTGAAGCATGACGTAATGGGGGGGTGTTATCTCTTTTGTCGAAAATCAGCCTTTTTTGCTCGAACATTAAATGCCTCCAAATGGTATTTATTTCACTTCCCGGGGTGAAGAAACCCTTTTTGAGAACTCAGAGTGAGTAAATTGGCCATTTTCATGCACTTTTAACCATTCCATAAATCTTGTGTTTTGGGCCCCTGGAAGCATGAAAATCACTTTAAACATGCTAATTTTAGCTCTAACACTGATGATCCACCTACAAATGTGAACTGACGTTCAAAAATAAAACATTTGAAAACGGACCATTTTCCACATTTCTGAAGCATGACGTAATGGGGGGGTGTTATCTCTTTTGTCGAAAATCAGCCGTTTTTGCTCGACCATTAAATGCCTCCAAATGGTATTTAATTAACTTCCCGAGCCCCTGGAAGCATGAAAATCACTTTAAACATGCTAATTTTAGCTCTAACACTGATGATCCACCTACAAATGTGAACTGACGTTCAAAAATAAAACATTTGAAAACGGACCATTTCCCACATTTCTGAAGCATGACATAATGGGGGGGTGTTATCTCTTTTGTCGAAAATCAGCCGTTTTTGCTCGAACATTAAATGCCTCCAAATGGTATTTAATTAACTTCCCGAGCCCCTGGAAGCATGAAAATCACTTTAAACATGCTAATTTTAGCTCTAACACTGATGATCCACCTACAAATGTGAACTGACGTTCAAAAATAAAACATTTGAAAACGGACCATTTTCCACATTTCTGAAGCATGACGTAATGGGGGGGTGTTATCTCTTTTGTCGAAAATCAGCCGTTTTTGCTCGAACATTAAATGCCTCCAAATGGTATTTAATTAACTTCCCGGGGTGAAGAAACCCTTTTTGAGAACTCAGAGTGAGTAAATTGGCCATTTTCATGCACTTTTAACCATTCCATAAATCTTGTGTTTTGGGCCCCTGGAAGCATGAAAATCACTTTAAACATGCTAATTTTAGCTCTAACACTGATGATCCACCTACAAATGTGAACTGACGTTCAAAAATAAAACATTTGAAAACGGACCATTTTCCACATTTCTGAAGCATGACGTAATTGGGGGGTGTTATCTCTTTTGTCGAAAATCAGCCGGTTTTGCTCGAAGATTAAATGCCTCCAAATGGTATTTAATTAACTTCCCGAGCCCCTGGAAGCATGAAAATCACTTTAAACATGCTAATTTTAGCTCTAACACTGATGATCCACCTACAAATGTGAACTGACGTTCAAAAATAAAACATTTGAAAACGGACCATTTTCCACATTTCTGAAGCATGACGTAATGGGGGGGTGTTATCTCTTTTGTCGAAAATCAGCCGTTTTTGCTCGAACATTAAATGCCTCCAAATGGTATTTATTTCACTTCCCGGGCCCCTGGAAGCATGAAAATCACTTTAAACATGCTAATTTTAGCTCTAACACTGATGATCCACCTACAAATGTGAACTGACGTTCAAAAATAAAACATTTGAAAACGGACCATTTTCCACATTTCTGAAGCATGACGTAATGGGGGGGTGTTATCTCTTTTGTCGAAAATCAGCCGTTTTTGCTCGAACATTAAATGCCTCCAAATGGTATTTAATTAACTTCCCGGGGTGAAGAAACTCTTTTTGAGAACTCAGAGTGAGTAAATTGGCCATTTTCATGCACTTTTAACCATTCCATAAATCTTGTGTTTTGGGCCCCTGGAAGCATGAAAATCACTTTAAACATGCTAATTTTAGCTCTAACACTGATGATCCACCTACAAATGTGAACTGACGTTTAAAAATAAAACATTTGAAAACGGACCATTTTCCACATTTCTGAAGCATGACGTAATGGGGGGGTGTTATCTCTTTTGTCGAAAATCAGCCGTTTTTGCTCGAACATTAAATGCCTCCAAATGGTATTTAATTAACTTCCCGAGCCCTGGAAGCATGAAAATCACTTTAAACATGCTAATTTTAGCTCTAACACTGATGATCCACCTACAAATGTGAACTGACGTTCAAAAATAAAACATTTGAAAACGGACCATTTTCCACATTTCTGAAGCATGACGTAATGGGGGGGTGTTATCTCTTTTGTTGAAAATCAGCCGTTTTTGCTCGAACATTAAATGCCTCCAAATGGTATTTAATTAACTTCCCGAGCCCCTGGAAGCATGAAAATCACTTTAAACATGCTAATTTTAGCTCTAACACTGATGATCCACCTACAAATGTGAACTGACGTTCAAAAATAAAACATTTGAAAACGGACCATTTTCCACATTTCTGAAGCATGACGTAATGGGGGGGTGTTATCTCTTTTGTCGAAAATCAGCCGTTTTTGCTAGAACATTAAATGCCTCCAAATGGTATTTAATTAACTTCCCGGGGTGAAGAAACCCTTTTTGAGAACTCAGAGTGAGTAAATTGGCCATTTTCATGCACTTTTAACCATTCCATAAATCTTGTGTTTTGGGCCCCTGGAAGCATGAAAATCACTTTAAACATGCTAATTTTAGCTCTAACACTGATGATCCACCTACAAATGTGAACTGACGTTCAAAAATAAAACATTTGAAAACGGACCATTTTCCACATTTCTGAAGCATGACGTAATGGGGGGGTGTTATCTCTTTTGTCGAAAATCAGCCGTTTTTGCTCGAACATTAAATGCCTCCAAATGGTATTTAATTAACATCCCGAGCCCCTGGAAGCATGAAAATCACTTTAAACATGCTAATTTTAGCTCTAACACTGATGATCCACCTACAAATGTGAACTGACGTTCAAAAATAAAACATTTGAAAACGGACCATTTTCCACATTTCTGAAGCATGACGTAATGGGGGGGGGTGTTATCTCTTTTGTCGAAAATCAGCCGTTTTTGCTCGAACATTAAATGCCTCCAAATGGTATTTAATTAACTTCCCGAGCCCCTGGAAGCATGAAAATCACTTTAAACATTCTAATTTTAGCTCTAACACTGATGATCCACCTACAAATGTGAACTGACCTTCAAAAATTAAACATTTGAAAACGGACCATTTTCCACATTTCTGAAGCATGACGTAATGGGGGGTGTTATCTCTTTTGTCGAAAATCAGCCGTTTTTGCTCGAACATTAAATGCCTCCAAATGGTATTTAATTAACTTCCCGAGCCCCTGGAAGCATGAAAATCACTTTAAACATGCTAATTTTAGCTCTAACACTGATGATCCCCCTACAAATGTGAACTGACGTTCAAAAATAAAACATTTGAAAACGGACCATTTTCCACATTTCTGAAGCATGACGTAATGGGGGGGTGTTATCTCTTTTGTCGAAAATCAGCCGTTTTTGCTCGAACATTAAATGCCTCCAAATGGTATTTATTTCACTTCCCGGGGTGAAGAAACCCTTTTTGAGAACTCAGAGTGAGTAAATTGGCCATTTTCATGCACTTTTAACCATTCCATAAATCTTGTGTTTTGGGCCCCTGGAAGCATGAAAATCACTTTAAACATGCTAATTTTAGCTCTAACACTGATGATCCACCTACAAATGTGAACTGACGTTCAAAAATAAAACATTTGAAAACGGACCATTATCCACATTTCTGAAGCATGACGTAATGGGGGGGTGTTATCTCTTTTGTCGAAAATCAGCCGTTTTTGCTCGAACATTAAATGCCTCCAAATGGTATTTAATTAACTTCCCGAGCCCCTGGAAGCATGAAAATCACTTTAAACATGCTAATTTTAGCTCTAACACTGATGATCCACCTACAAATGTGAACTGACGTTCAAAAATAAAACATTTGAAAACGGACCATTTTCCACATTTCTGAAGCATGACGTAATGGGGGGGTGTTATCTCTTTTGTCGAAAATCAGCCGTTTTTGCTCGAACATTAAATGCCTCCAAATGGTATTTAATTAACTTCCCGGGGTGAAGAAACCCTTTTTGAGAACTCAGAGTGAGTAAATTGGCCATTTTCATGCACTTTTAACCATTCCATAAATCTTGTGTTTTGGGCCCCTGGAAGCATGAAAATCACTTTAAACATGCTAATTTTAGCTCTAACACTGATGATCCACCTACAAATGTGAACTGACGTTCAAAAATAAAACATTTGAAAACGGACCATTTTCCACATTTCTGAAGCATGACGTAATGGGGGGGTGTTATCTCTTTTGTCGAAAATCAGCCGTTTTTGCTCGAACATTAAATGCCTCCAAATGGTATTTAATTAACTTCCCGAGCCCCTGGAAGCATGAAAATCACTTTAAACATGCTAATTTTAGCTCTAACACTGATGATCCACCTACAAATGTGAACTGACGTTCAAAAATAAAACATTTGAAAACGGACCATTTTCCACATTTCTGAAGCATGACGTAATAGGGGGGTGTTATCTCTTTTGTCGAAAATCAGCCGTTTTTGCTCGAACATTAAATGCCTCCAAATGGTATTTAATTAACTTCCCGAGCCCCTGGAAGCATGAAAATCACTTTAAACATGCTAATTTTAGCTCTAACACTGATGATCCACCTACAAATGTGAACTGACGTTCAAAAATAAAACATTTGAAAACGGACCATTTTCCACATTTCTGAAGCATGACGTAATGGGGGGTGTTATCTCTTTTGTCGAAAATCAGCCGTTTTTGCTCGAACATTAAATGCCTCCAAATGGTATTTAATTAACTTCCCGGGGTGAAGAAACCCTTTTTGAGAACTCAGAGTGAGTAAATTGGCCATTTTCATGCACTTTTAACCATTCCATAAATCTTGTGTTTTGGGCCCCTGGAAGCATGAAAATCACTTTAAACATGCTAATTTTAGCTCTAACACTGATGATCCACCTACAAATGTGAACTGACGTTCAAAAATAAAACATTTGAAAACGGACCATTTTCCACATTTCTGAAGCATGACGTAATGGGGGGGTGTTATCTCTTTTGTCGAAAATCAGCCGTTTTTGCTCGAACATTAAATGCCTCCAAATGGTATTTAATTAACTTCCCGGGGTGAAGAAACCCTTTTTGAGAACTCAGAGTGAGTAAATTGGCCATTTTCATGCACTTTTAACCATTCCATAAATCTTGTGTTTTGGGCCCCTGGAAGCATGAAAATCACTTTAAACATGCTAATTTTAGCTCTAACACTGATGATCCACCTACAAATGTGAACTGACGTTCAAAAATAAAACATTTGAAGACGGACCATTTTCCACATTTCTGAAGCATGACGTAATGGGGGGGTGTTATCTCTTTTGTCGAAAATCAGCCGTTTTTGCTCGAACATTAAATGCCTCCAAATGGTATTTAATTAACTTCCCGAGCCCCTGGAAGCATGAAAATCACTTTAAACATGCTAATTTTAGCTCTAACACTGATGATCCACCTACAAATGTGAACTGACGTTCAAAAATAAAACATTTGAAAACGGACCATTTTCCACATTTCTGAAGCATGACGTAATGGGGGGGTGTTATCTCTTTTGTCGAAAATCAGCCGTTTTTGCTCGAACATTAAATGCCTCCAAATGGTATTTAATTAACTTCCCGAGCCCCTGGAAGCATGAAAATCACTTTAAACATGCTAATTTTAGCTCTAACACTGATGATCCACCTACAAATGTGAACTGATGTTCAAAAATAAAACATTTGAAAACGGACCATTTTCCACATTTCTGAAGCATGACGTAATGGGGGGGTGTTATCTCTTTTGTCGAAAATCAGCCGTTTTTGCTCGAACATTAAATGCCTCCAAATGGTATTTATTTTACTTCCCGAGCCCCTGGAAGCATGAAAATCACTTTAAACATGCTAATTTTAGCTCTAACACTGATGATCCACCTACAAATGTGAACTGACGTTCAAAAATAAAACATTTGAAAACGGACCATTTTCCACATTTCTGAAGCATGACGTAATGGGGGGGTGTTATCTCTTTTGTCGAAAATCAGCCTTTTTTGCTCGAACATTAAATGCCTCCAAATGGTATTTATTTCACTTCCCGGGGTGAAGAAACCCTTTTTGAGAACTCAGAGTGAGTAAATTGGCCATTTTCATGCACTTTTAACCATTCCATAAATCTTGTGTTTTGGGCCCCTGGAAGCATGAAAATCACTTTAAACATGCTAATTTTAGCTCTAACACTGATGATCCACCTACAAATGTGAACTGACGTTCAAAAATAAAACATTTGAAAACGGACCATTTTCCACATTTCTGAAGCATGACGTAATGGGGGGGTGTTATCTCTTTTGTTGAAAATCAGCCGTTTTTGCTCGAACATTAAATGCCTCCAAATGGTATTTAATTAACTTCCCGGGGTGAAGAAACCCTTTTTGAGAACTCAGAGTGAGTAAATTGGCCATTTTCATGCACTTTTAACCATTCCATAAATCTTGTGTTTTGGGCCCCTGGAAGCATGAAAATCACTTTAAACATGCTAATTTTAGCTCTAACACTGATGATCCACCTACAAATGTGAACTGACGTTCAAAAATAAAACATTTGAAGACGGACCATTTTCCACATTTCTGAAGCATGACGTAATGGGGGGGTGTTATCTCTTTTGTCGAAAATCAGCCGTTTTTGCTCGAACATTAAATGCCTCCAAATGGTATTTAATTAACTTCCCGAGCCCCTGGAAGCATGAAAATCACTTTAAACATGCTAATTTTAGCTCTAACACTGATGATCCACCTACAAATGTGAACTGATGTTCAAAAATAAAACATTTGAAAACGGACCATTTTCCACATTTCTGAAGCATGACGTAATGGGGGGGTGTTATCTCTTTTGTCGAAAATCAGCCGTTTTTGCTCGAACATTAAATGCCTCCAAATGGTATTTATTTTACTTCCCGAGCCCCTGGAAGCATGAAAATCACTTTAAACATGCTAATTTTAGCTCTAACACTGATGATCCACCTACAAATGTGAACTGACGTTCAAAAATAAAACATTTGAAAACGGACCATTTTCCACATTTCTGAAGCATGACGTAATGGGGGGGTGTTATCTCCTTTGTCGAAAATCAGCCTTTTTTGCTCGAACATTAAATGCCTCCAAATGGTATTTATTTCACTTCCCGGGGTGAAGAAACCCTTTTTGAGAACTCAGAGTGAGTAAATTGGCCATTTTCATGCACTTTTAACCATTCCATAAATCTTGTGTTTTGGGCCCCTGGAAGCATGAAAATCACTTTAAACATGCTAATTTTAGCTCTAACACTGATGATCCACCTACAAATGTGAACTGACGTTCAAAAATAAAACATTTGAAAACGGACCATTTTCCACATTTCTGAAGCATGACGTAATGGGGGGGTGTTATCTCTTTTGTCGAAAATCAGCCGTTTTTGCTCGACCATTAAATGCCTCCAAATGGTATTTAATTAACTTCCCGAGCCCCTGGAAGCATGAAAATCACTTTAAACATGCTAATTTTAGCTCTAACACTGATGATCCACCTACAAATGTGAACTGACGTTCAAAAATAAAACATTTGAAAACGGACCATTTCCCACATTTCTGAAGCATGACATAATGGGGGGGTGTTATCTCTTTTGTCGAAAATCAGCCGTTTTTGCTCGAACATTAAATGCCTCCAAATGGTATTTAATTAACTTCCCGAGCCCCTGGAAGCATGAAAATCACTTTAAACATGCTAATTTTAGCTCTAACACTGATGATCCACCTACAAATGTGAACTGACGTTCAAAAATAAAACATTTGAAAACGGACCATTTTCCACATTTCTGAAGCATGACGTAATGGGGGGGTGTTATCTCTTTTGTCGAAAATCAGCCGTTTTTGCTCGAACATTAAATGCCTCCAAATGGTATTTAATTAACTTCCCGGGGTGAAGAAACCCTTTTTGAGAACTCAGAGTGAGTAAATTGGCCATTTTCATGCACTTTTAACCATTCCATAAATCTTGTGTTTTGGGCCCCTGGAAGCATGAAAATCACTTTAAACATGCTAATTTTAGCTCTAACACTGATGATCCACCTACAAATGTGAACTGACGTTCAAAAATAAAACATTTGAAAACGGACCATTTTCCACATTTCTGAAGCATGACGTAATGGGGGGGTGTTATCTCTTTTGTCGAAAATCAGCCGTTTTTGCTCGAAGATTAAATGCCTCCAAATGGTATTTAATTAACTTCCCGAGCCCCTGGAAGCATGAAAATCACTTTAAACATGCTAATTTTAGCTCTAACACTGATGATCCACCTACAAATGTGAACTGACGTTCAAAAATAAAACATTTGAAAACGGACCATTTTCCACATTTCTGAAGCATGACGTAATGGGGGGGTGTTATCTCTTTTGTCGAAAATCAGCCGTTTTTGCTCGAACATTAAATGCCTCCAAATGGTATTTATTTCACTTCCCGGGCCCCTGGAAGCATGAAAATCACTTTAAACATGCTAATTTTAGCTCTAACACTGATGATCCACCTACAAATGTGAACTGACGTTCAAAAATAAAACATTTGAAAACGGACCATTTTCCACATTTCTGAAGCATGACGTAATGGGGGGGTGTTATCTCTTTTGTCGAAAATCAGCCGTTTTTGCTCGAACATTAAATGCCTCCAAATGGTATTTAATTAACTTCCCGGGGTGAAGAAACTCTTTTTGAGAACTCAGAGTGAGTAAATTGGCCATTTTCATGCACTTTTAACCATTCCATAAATCTTGTGTTTTGGGCCCCTGGAAGCATGAAAATCACTTTAAACATGCTAATTTTAGCTCTAACACTGATGATCCACCTACAAATGTGAACTGACGTTTAAAAATAAAACATTTGAAAACGGACCATTTTCCACATTTCTGAAGCATGACGTAATGGGGGGGTGTTATCTCTTTTGTCGAAAATCAGCCGTTTTTGCTCGAACATTAAATGCCTCCAAATGGTATTTAATTAACTTCCCGAGCCCTGGAAGCATGAAAATCACTTTAAACATGCTAATTTTAGCTCTAACACTGATGATCCACCTACAAATGTGAACTGACGTTCAAAAATAAAACATTTGAAAACGGACCATTTTCCACATTTCTGAAGCATGACGTAATGGGGGGGTGTTATCTCTTTTGTTGAAAATCAGCCGTTTTTGCTCGAACATTAAATGCCTCCAAATGGTATTTAATTAACTTCCCGAGCCCCTGGAAGCATGAAAATCACTTTAAACATGCTAATTTTAGCTCTAACACTGATGATCCACCTACAAATGTGAACTGACGTTCAAAAATAAAACATTTGAAAACGGACCATTTTCCACATTTCTGAAGCATGACGTAATGGGGGGGTGTTATCTCTTTTGTCGAAAATCAGCCGTTTTTGCTAGAACATTAAATGCCTCCAAATGGTATTTAATTAACTTCCCGGGGTGAAGAAACCCTTTTTGAGAACTCAGAGTGAGTAAATTGGCCATTTTCATGCACTTTTAACCATTCCATAAATCTTGTGTTTTGGGCCCCTGGAAGCATGAAAATCATTTTAAACATGCTAATTTTAGCTCTAACACTGATGATCCACCTACAAATGTGAACTGACGTTCAAAAATAAAACATTTGAAAACGGACCATTTTCCACATTTCTGAAGCATGACGTAATGGGGGGGTGTTATCTCTTTTGTCGAAAATCAGCCGTTTTTGCTCGAACATTAAATGCCTCCAAATGGTATTTAATTAACATCCCGAGCCCCTGGAAGCATGAAAATCACTTTAAACATGCTAATTTTAGCTCTAACACTGATGATCCACCTACAAATGTGAACTGACGTTCAAAAATAAAACATTTGAAAACGGACCATTTTCCACATTTCTGAAGCATGACGTAATGGGGGGGGTGTTATCTCTTTTGTCGAAAATCAGCCGTTTTTGCTCGAACATTAAATGCCTCCAAATGGTATTTAATTAACTTCCCGAGCCCCTGGAAGCATGAAAATCACTTTAAACATGCTAATTTTAGCTCTAACACTGATGATCCACCTACAAATGTGAACTGACCTTCAAAAATCAAACATTTGAAAACGGACCATTTTCCACATTTCTGAAGCATGACGTAATGGGGGGTGTTATCTCTTTTGTCGAAAATCAGCCGTTTTTGCTCGAACATTAAATGCCTCCAAATGGTATTTATTTCACTTCCCGGGGTGAAGAAACCCTTTTTGAGAACTCAGAGTGAGTAAATTGGCCATTTTCATGCACTTTTAACCATTCCATAAATCTTGTGTTTTGGGCCCCTGGAAGCATGAAAATCACTTTAAACATGCTAATTTTAGCTCTAACACTGATGATCCACCTACAAATGTGAACTGACGTTCAAAAATAAAACATTTGAAAACGGACCATTATCCACATTTCTGAAGCATGACGTAATGGGGGGGTGTTATCTCTTTTGTCGAAAATCAGCCGTTTTTGCTCGAACATTAAATGCCTCCAAATGGTATTTAATTAACTTCCCGAGCCCCTGGAAGCATGAAAATCACTTTAAACATGCTAATTTTAGCTCTAACACTGATGATCCACCTACAAATGTGAACTGACGTTCAAAAATAAAACATTTGAAAACGGACCATTTTCCACATTTCTGAAGCATGACGTAATGGGGGGGTGTTATCTCTTTTGTCGAAAATCAGCCGTTTTTGCTCGAACATTAAATGCCTCCAAATGGTATTTAATTAACTTCCCGGGGTGAAGAAACCCTTTTTGAGAACTCAGAGTGAGTAAATTGGCCATTTTCATGCACTTTTAACCATTCCATAAATCTTGTGTTTTGGGCCCCTGGAAGCATGAAAATCACTTTAAACATGCTAATTTTAGCTCTAACACTGATGATCCACCTACAAATGTGAACTGACGTTCAAAAATAAAACATTTGAAAACGGACCATTTTCCACATTTCTGAAGCATGACGTAATGGGGGGGTGTTATCTCTTTTGTCGAAAATCAGCCGTTTTTGCTCGAACATTAAATACCTCCAAATGGTATTTAATTAACTTCCTGAGCCCCTGGAAGCATGAAAATCACTTTAAACATGCTAATTTTAGCTCTAACACTGATGATCCACCTACAAATGTGAACTGACGTTCAAAAATAAAACATTTGAAAACGGACCATTTTCCACATTTCTGAAGCATGACGTAATGGGGGGGGTGTTATCTCTTTTGTCGAAAATCAGCCGTTTTTGCTCGAACATTAAATGCCTCCAAATGGTATTTAATTAACTTCCCGGGGTGAAGAAACCCTTTTTGAGAACTCAGAGTGAGTAAATTGGCCATTTTCATGCACTTTTAACCATTCCATAAATCTTGTGTTTTGGGCCCCTGGAAGCATGAAAATCACTTTAAACATGCTAATTTTAGCTCTAACACTGATGATCCACCTACAAATGTGAACTGACGTTCAAAAATAAAACATTTGAAAACGGACCATTTTCCACATTTCTGAAGCATGACGTAATGGGGGGGTGTTATCTCTTTTGTCGAAAATCAGCCGTTTTTGCTCGAACATTAAATGCCTCCAAATGGTATTTAATTAACTTCCCGAGCCCCTGGAAGCATGAAAATCACTTTAAACATGCTAATTTTAGCTCTAACACTGATGATCCACCTACAAATGTGAACTGACGTTCAAAAATGAAACATTTGAAAACGGACCATTTTCCACATTTCTGAAGCATGACGTAATGGGGGGGTGTTATCTCTTTTGTCGAAAATCAGCCGTTTTTGCTCGAACATTAAATGCCTCCAAATGGTATTTAATTAACTTCCCGGGGTGAAGAAACCCTTTTTGAGAACTCAGAGTGAGTAAATTGGCCATTTTCATGCACTTTTAACCATTCCATAAATCTTGTGTTTTGGGCCCCTGGAAGCATGAAAATCACTTTAAACATGCTAATTTTAGCTCTAACACTGATGATCCACCTACAAATGTGAACTGACGTTCAAAAATAAAACATTTGAAAACGGACCATTTTCCACATTTCTGAAGCATAACGTAATGGGGGGGTGTTATCTCTTTTGTCGAAAATCAGCCGTTTTTGCTCGAACATTAAATGCCTCCAAATGGTATTTAATTAACTTCCCGAGCCCCTGGAAGCATGAAAATCACTTTAAACATGCTAATTTTAGCTCTAACACTGATGATCCACCTACAAATGTGAACTGACGTTCAAAAATAAAACATTTGAAAACGGACCATTTTCCAAATTTCTGAAGCATGACGTAATGGGGGGGTGTTATCTCTTTTGTCGAAAATCAGCCGTTTTTGCTCGAACATTAAATGCCTCCAAATGGTATTTAATTAACTTCCCGAGCCCCCGGAAGCATGATAATCACTTTAAACATGCTAATTTTAGCTCTAACACTGATGATCCACCTACAAATGTGAACTGACGTTCAAAAATAAAACATTTGAAAACTGACCATTTTCCACATTTCTGAAGCATGACGTAATGGCGGGGTGTTATCTCTTTTGTCGAAAATCAGCCGTTTTTGCTCGAACATTAAATGCCTCCAAATGGTATTTATTTCACTTCCCGAGCCCCTGGAAGCATGAAAATCACTTTAAACATGCTAATTTTAGCTCTAACACTGATGATCCACCTACAAATGTGAACTGACGTTCAAAAATAAAACATTTGAAAACGGACCATTTTCCACATTTCTGAAGCATGACGTAATGGGGGGGTGTTATCTCTTTTGTCGAAAATCAGCCGTTTTTGCTTGAACATTAAATGCCTCCAAATGGTATTTATTTCACTTCCCGGGGTGAAGAAACCCTTTTTGAGAACTCAGAGTGAGTGAATTGGCCATTTTCATGCACTTTTAACCATTCCATAAATCTTCTGTTTTGGGCCCCTGGAAGCATGAAAATCACTTTAAACATGCTAATTTTAGCTCTAACACTGATGATCCACCTACAAATGTGAACTGACGTTCAAAAATAAAACATTTGAAAACGGACCATTTTCCACATTTCTGAAGCATGACGTAATGGGGGGGTGTTATCTCTTTTGTCGAAAATCAGCCGTTTTTGCTCGAACATTAAATGCCTCCAAATGGTATTTAATTAACTTCCCGAGCCCCTGGAAGCATGAAAATCACTTTAAACATGCTAATTTTAGCTCTAACACTGATGATCCACCTACAAATGTGAACTGACGTTCAAAAATAAAACATTTGAAAACGGACCATTTTCCACATTTCTGAAGCATGACGTAATGGGGGGGTGTTATCTCTTTTGTCGAAAATCAGCCGTTTTTGCTCGAACATTAAATGCCTCCAAATGGTATTTAATTAACTTCCCGGGGTGAAGAAACCCTTTTTGAGAACTCAGAGTGAGTAAATTGGCCATTTTCATGCACTTTTAACCATTCCATAAATCTTGTGTTTTGGGCCCCTGGAAGCATGAAAATCACTTTAAACATGCTAATTTTAGCTCTAACACTGATGATCCACCTACAAATGTGAACTGACGTTCAAAAATAAAACATTTGAAAACGGACCATTTTCCACATTTCTGAAGCATGACGTAATGGGGGGGTGTTATCTCTTTTGTCGAAAATCAGCCGTTTTTGCTCGAACATTAAATGCCTCCAAATGGTATTTAATTAACTTCCCGAGCCCCTGGAAGCATGAAAATCACTTTAAACATGCTAATTTTAGCTCAAACACTGATGATCCACCTACAAATGTGAACTGACGTTCAAAAATGAAACATTTGAAAACGGACCATTTTCCACATTTCTGAAGCATGACGTAATGGGGGGGTGTTATCTCTTTTGTCGGAAATCAGCCGTTTTTGCTCGAACATTAAATGCCTCCAAATGGTATTTAATTAACTTCCCGGGGTGAAGAAACCCTTTTTGAGAACTCAGAGTGAGTAAATTGGCCATTTTCATGCACTTTTAACCATTCCATAAATCTTGTGTTTTGGGCCCCTGGAAGCATGAAAATCACTTTAAACATGCTAATTTTAGCTCTAACACTGATGATCCACCTACATATGTTAACTGACGTTTAAAAATAAAACATTTGAAAACGGACCATTTTCCACATTTCTGAAGCATGACGTAATGGGGGGGTGTTATCTCTTTTGTCGAAAATCAGCCGTTTTTGCTCGAACATTAAATGCCTCCAAATGGTATTTAATTAACTTCCCGAGCCCCTGGAAGCATGAAAATCACTTTAAACATGCTAATTTTAGCTCTAACACTGATGATCCACCTACAAATGTGAACTGACGTTCAAAAATAAAACATTTGAAAACGGACCATTTTCCACATTTCTGAAGCATGACGTAATGGGGGGGTGTTATCTCTTTTGTCGAAAATCAGCCGTTTTTGCTCGAACATTAAATGCCTCCAAATGGTATTTAATTAACTTCCCGAGCCCCTGGAAGCATGAAAATCACTTTAAACATGCTAATTTTAGCTCTAACACTGATGATCCACCTACAAATGTGAACTGACGTTCAAAAATAAAACATTTGAAAACGGACCATTTTCCGCATTTCTGAAGCATGACGTAATGGGGGGGTGTTATCTCTTTTGTCGAAAATCAGCCGTTTTTGCTCGAACATTAAATGCCTCCAAATGGTATTTAATTAACTTCCCGGGGTGAAGAAACCCTTTTTGAGAACTCAGAGTGAGTAAATTGGCCATTTTCATGCACTTTTAACCATTCCATAAATCTTGTGTTTTGGGCCCCTGGAAGCATGAAAATCACTTTAAACATGCTAATTTTAGCTCTAACACTGATGATCCACCTACAAATGTGAACTGACGTTCAAAAATAAAACATTTGAAAACGGACCATTTTCCACATTTCTGAAGCATGACGTAATGGGGGGGTGTTATCTCTTTTGTCGAAAATCAGCCATTTTTGCTCGAACATTAAATGCCTCCAAATGGTATTTAATTAACTTCCCGAGCCCCTGGAAGCATGAAAATCACTTTAAACATGCTAATTTTAGCTCTAACACTGATGATCCACCTACAAATGTGAACTGACGTTCAAAAATAAAACATTTGAAAACGGACCATTTTCCACATTTCTGAAGCATGACGTAATGGGGGGGTGTTATCTCTTTTGTCGAAAATCAGCCGTTTTTGCTCGAACATTTAATGCCTCCAAATGGTATTTAATTAACTTCCCGAGCCCCTGGAAGCATGAAAATCACTTTAAACATGCTAATTTTAGCTCTAACACTGATGATCCACCTACAAATGTGAACTGACGTTCAAAAATAAAACATTTGAAAACGGACCATTTTCCACATTTCTGAAGCATGACGTAATGGGGGGGTGTTATCTCTTTTGTTGAAAATCAGCCGTTTTTGCTCGAACATTAAATGCCTCCAAATGGTATTTAATTAACTTCCCGAGCCCCTGGAAGCATGAAAATCACTTTAAACATGCAAATTTTAGCTCTAACACTGATGATCCCCCTACAAATGTGAACTGACGTTCAAAAATAAAACATTTGAAAACGGACCATTTTCCACATTTCTGAAGCATGACGTAATGGGGGGGTGTTATCTCTTTTGTCGAAAATCAGCCGTTTTTGCTCGAACATTAAATGCCTCCAAATGGTATTTATTTCACTTCCCGGGGTGAAGAAACCCTTTTTGAGAACTCAGAGTGAGTAAATTGGCCATTTTCATGCACTTTTAACCATTCCATAAATCTTGTGTTTTGGGCCCCTGGAAGCATGAAAATCACTTTAAACATGCTAATTTTAGCTCTAACACTGATGATCCACCTACAAATGTGAACTGACGTTTAAAAATAAAACATTTGAAAACGGACCATTTTCCACATTTCTGAAGCATGACGTAATGGGGGGGTGTTATCTCTTTTGTCGAAAATCAGCCGTTTTTGCTCGAACATTAAATGCCTCCAAATGGTATTTAATTAACTTCCCGAGCCCCTGGAAGCATGAAAATCACTTTAAACATGCTAATTTTAGCTCTAACACTGATGATCCACCTACAAATGTGAACTGACGTTCAAAAATAAAACATTTGAAAACGGACCATTTTCCACATTTCTGAAGCATGACGTAATGGGGGGGTGTTATCTCTTTTGTCGAAAATCAGCCGTTTTTGCTCGAACATTAAATGCCTCCAAATGGTATTTAATTAACTTCCCGAGCCCCTGGAAGCATGAAAATCACTTTAAACATGCTAATTTTAGCTCTAACACTGATGATCCACCTACAAATGTGAACTGACGTTCAAAAATAAAACATTTGAAAACGGACCATTTTCCACATTTCTGAAGCATGACGTAATGGGGGGGTGTTATCTCTTTTGTCGAAAATCAGCCGTTTTTGCTCGAACATTAAATGCCTCCAAATGGTATTTAATTAACTTCCCGGGGTGAAGAAACCCTTTTTGAGAACTCAGAGTGAGTAAATTGGCCATTTTCATGCACTTTTAACCATTCCATAAATCTTGTGTTTTGGGCCCCTGGAAGCATGAAAATCACTTTAAACATGCTAATTTTAGCTCTAACACTGATGATCCACCTACAAATGTGAACTGACGTTCAAAAATAAAACATTTGAAAACGGACCATTTTCCACATTTCTGAAGCATGACGTAATGGGGGGGTGTTATCTCTTTTGTCGAAAATCAGCCATTTTTGCTCGAACATTAAATGCCTCCAAATGGTATTTAATTAACTTCCCGAGCCCCTGGAAGCATGAAAATCACTTTAAACATGCTAATTTTAGCTCTAACACTGATGATCCACCTACAAATGTGAACTGACGTTCAAAAATAAAACATTTGAAAACGGACCATTTTCCACATTTCTGAAGCATGACGTAATGGGGGGGTGTTATCTCTTTTGTCGAAAATCAGCCGTTTTTGCTCGAACATTAAATGCCTCCAAATGGTATTTAATTAACTTCCCGAGCCCCTGGAAGCATGAAAATCACTTTAAACATGCTAATTTTAGCTCTAACACTGATGATCCACCTACAAATGTGAACTGACGTTCAAAAATAAAACATTTGAAAACGGACCATTTTCCACATTTCTGAAGCATGACGTAATGGGGGGGTGTTATCTCTTTTGTTGAAAATCAGCCGTTTTTGCTCGAACATTAAATGCCTCCAAATGGTATTTAATTAACTTCCCGAGCCCCTGGAAGCATGAAAATCACTTTAAACATGCAAATTTTAGCTCTAACACTGATGATCCCCCTACAAATGTGAACTGACGTTCAAAAATAAAACATTTGAAAACGGACCATTTTCCACATTTCTGAAGCATGACGTAATGGGGGGGTGTTATCTCTTTTGTCGAAAATCAGCCGTTTTTGCTCGAACATTAAATGCCTCCAAATGGTATTTATTTCACTTCCCGGGGTGAAGAAACCCTTTTTGAGAACTCAGAGTGAGTAAATTGGCCATTTTCATGCACTTTTAACCATTCCATAAATCTTGTGTTTTGGGCCCCTGGAAGCATGAAAATCACTTTAAACATGCTAATTTTAGCTCTAACACTGATGATCCACCTACAAATGTGAACTGACGTTCAAAAATAAAACATTTGAAAACGGACCATTTTCCACATTTCTGAAGCATGACGTAATGGGGGGGTGTTATCTCTTTTGTCGAAAATCAGCCATTTTTGCTCGAACATTAAATGCCTCCAAATGGTATTTAATTAACTTCCCGGGGTGAAGAAACCCTTTTTGAGAACTCAGAGTGAGTAAATTGGCCATTTTCATGCACTTTTAGCCATTCCATAAATCTTGTGTTTTGGGCCCCTGGAAGCATGAAAATCACTTTAAACATGCTAATTTTAGCTCTAACACTGATGATCCACCTACTAATGTGAACTGACGTTCAAAAATAAAACATTTGAAAACGGACCATTTTCCACATTTCTGAAGCATGACGTAATGGGGGGGTGTTATCTCTTTTGTCGAAAATCAGCCGTTTTTGCTCGAACATTAAATGCCTCCAAATGGTATTTAATTAACTTCCCGAGCCCCTGGAAGCATGAAAATCACTTTAAACATGCTAATTTTAGCTTTAACACTGATGATCCACCTACAAATGTGAACTGACGTTCAAAAATGAAACATTTGAAAACGGACCATTTTCCACATTTCTGAAGCATGACGTAATGGGGGGGTGTTATCTCTTTTGTCGAAAATCAGCCGTTTTTGCTCGAACATTAAATGCCTCCAAATGGTATTTAATTAACTTCCCGGGGTGAAGAAACCCTTTTTGAGAACTCAGAGTGAGTAAATTGGCCATTTTCATGCACTTTTAACCATTCCATAAATCTTGTGTTTTGGGCCCCTGGAAGCATGAAAATCACTTTAAACATGCTAATTTTAGCTCTAACACTGATGATCCACCTACAAATGTGAACTGACGTTCAAAAATAAAACATTTGAAAACGGACCATTTTCCACATTTCTGAAGCATAACGTAATGGGGGGGTGTTATCTCTTTTGTCGAAAATCAGCCGTTTTTGCTCGAACATTAAATGCCTCCAAATGGTATTTAATTAACTTCCCGAGCCCCTGGAAGCATGAAAATCACTTTAAACATGCTAATTTTAGCTCTAACACTGATGATCCACCTACAAATGTGAACTGACGTTCAAAAATAAAACATTTGAAAACGGACCATTTTCCACATTTCTGAAGCATGACGTAATGGGGGGGTGTTATCTCTTTTGTCGAAAATCAGCCGTTTTTGCTCGAACATTAAATGCCTCCAAATGGTATTTAATTAACTTCCCGAGCCCCTGGAAGCATGAAAATCACTTTAAACATGCTAATTTTAGCTCTAACACTGATGATCCACCTACAAATGTGAACTGACGTTCAAAAATAAAACATTTGAAAACGGACCATTTTCCACATTTCTGAAGCATGACGTAATGGGGGGGTGTTATCTATTTTGTCGAAAATCAGCCGTTTTTGCTCGAACATTAAATGCCTCCAAATGGTATTTATTTCACTTCCCGAGCCCCTGAAGCATGAAAATCACTTTAAACATGCTAATTTTAGCTCTAACACTGATGATCCACCTACAAATGTGAACTGACATTCAAAAATAAAACATTTGAAAACGGACCATTTTCCACATTTCTGAAGCATGACGTAATGGGGGGGTGTTATCTCTTTTGTCGAAAATCAGCCGTTTTTGCTCGAACATTAAATGCCTCCAAATGGTATTTATTTCACTTCCCGGGGTGAAGAAACCCTTTTTGAGAACTCAGAGTGAGTAATTTGGCCATTTTCATGCACTTTTAACCATTCCAAAAATCTTGTGTTTTGGGCCCCTGGAAGCATGAAAATCACTTTAAACATGCTAATTTTAGCTCTAACACTGATGATCCACCTACAAATGTGAACTGACGTTCAAAAATAAAACATTTGAAAACGGACCATTTTCCACATTTCTGAAGCATGACGTAATGGGGGGGTGTTATCTCTTTTGTCGAAAATCAGCCGTTTTTGCTCGAACATTAAATGCCTCCAAATGGTATTTAATTAACTTCCCGAGCCCCTGGAAGCATGAAAATCACTTTAAACATGCTAATTTTAGCTCTAACACTGATGATCCACCTACAAATGTGAACTGACGTTCAAAAATAAAACATTTGAAAACGGGCCATTTTCCACATTTCTGAAGCATGACGTAATGGGGGGGTGTTATCTCTTTTGTCGAAAATCAGCCGTTTTTGCTCGAACATTAAATGCCTCCAAATGGTATTTAATTAACTTCCCGGGGTGAAGAAACCCTTTTTGAGAACTCAGAGTGAGTAAATTGGCCATTTTCATGCACTTTTAACCATTCCATAAATCTTGTGTTTTGGGCCCCTGGAAGCATGAAAATCACTTTAAACATGCTAATTTTAGCTCTAACACTGATGATCCACCTACAAATGTGAACTGACGTTCAAAAATAAAACATTTGAAAACGGACCATTTTCCACATTTCTGAAGCATGACGTAATGGGGGGGTGTTATCTCTTTTGTCGAAAATCAGCCGTTTTTGCTCGAACATTAAATGCCTCCAAATGGTATTTAATTAACTTCCCGAGCCCCTGGAAGCATGAAAATCACTTTAAACATGCTAATTTTAGCTCAAACACTGATGATCCACCTACAAATGTGAACTGACGTTCAAAAATGAAACATTTGAAAACGGACCATTTTCCACATTTCTGAAGCATGACGTAATGGGGGGGTGTTATCTCTTTTGTCGAAAATCAGCCGTTTTTGCTCGAACATTAAATGCCTCCAAATGGTATTTAATTAACTTCCCGGGGTGAAGAAACCCTTTTTGAGAACTCAGAGTGAGTAAATTGGCCATTTTCATGCACTTTTAACCATTCCATAAATCTTGTGTTTTGGGCCCCTGGAAGCATGAAAATCACTTTAAACATGCTAATTTTAGCTCTAACACTGATGATCCACCTACAAATGTGAACTGACGTTCAAAAATAAAACATTTGAAAACGGACCATTTTCCACATTTCTGAAGCATGACGTAATGGGGGGGTGTTATCTCTTTTGTCGAAAATCAGCCGTTTTTGCTCGAACATTAAATGCCTCCAAATGGTATTTAATTAACTTCCCGAGCCCCTGGAAGCATGAAAATCACTTTAAACATGCTAATTTTTAGCTCTAACACTGATGATCCACCTACAAATGTGAACTGACGTTCAAAAATAAAACATTTGAAAACGGACCATTTTCCACATTTCTGAAGCATGACGTAATGGGGGGGTGTTATCTCTTTTGTCGAAAATCAGCCGTTTTTGCTCGAACATTAAATGCCTCCAAATGGTATTTATTTCACTTCCCGAGCCCCTGGAAGCATGAAAATCACTTTAAACATGCTAATTTTAGCTCTAACACTGATGATCCACCTACAAATGTGAACTGACGTTCAAAAATAAAACATTTGAAAACGGACCATTTTCCACATTTCTGAAGCATGACGTAATGGGGGGGTGTTATCTCTTTTGTCGAAAATCAGCCGTTTTTGCTCGAACATTAAATGCCTCCAAATGGTATTTATTTCACTTCCCGGGGTGAAGAAACCCTTTTTGAGAACTCAGAGTGAGTAAATTGGCCATTTTCATGCACTTTTAACCATTCCATAAATCTTGTGTTTTGGGCCCCTGGAAGCATGAAAATCACTTTAAACATGCTAATTTTAGCTCTAACACTGATGATCCACCTACAAATGTGAACTGACGTTCAAAAATAAAACATTTGAAAACGGACCATTTTCCACATTTCTGAAGCATGACGTAATGGGGGGTGTTATCTCTTTTGTCGAAAATCAGCCGTTTTTGCTCGAACATTAAATGCCTCCAAATGGTATTTAATTAACTTCCCGAGCCCCTGGAAGCATGAAAATCACTTTAAACATGCTAATTTTAGCTCTAACACTGATGATCCACCTACAAATGTGAACTGACGTTCAAAAATAAAACATTTGACAACGGGCCATTTTCCACATTTCTGAAGCATGACGTAATGGGGGGGTTGTTATCTCTTTTGTCGAAAATCAGCCGTTTTTGCTCGAACATTAAATGCCTCCAAATGGTATTTAATTAACTTCCCGGGGTGAAGAAACCCTTTTTGAGAACTCAGAGTGAGTAAATTGGCCATTTTCATGCACTTTTAACCATTCCATAAATCTTGTGTTTTGGGCCCCTGGAAGCATGAAAATCACTTTAAACATGCTAATTTTAGCTCTAACACTGATGATCCACCTACAAATGTGAACTGACGTTCAAAAATAAAACATTTGAAAACGGACCATTTTCCACATTTCTGAAGCATGACGTAATGGGGGGGTGTTATCTCTTTTGTCGAAAATCAGCCGTTTTAGCTCGAACATTAATTGCCTCCAAATGGTATTTAATTAACTTCCCGAGCCCCTGGAAGCATGAAAATCACTTTAAACATGCTAATTTTTAGCTCTAACACTGATGATCCACCTACAAATGTGAACTGACGTTCAAAAATAAAACATTTGAAAACGGACCATTTTCCACATTTCTGAAGCATGACGTAATGGGGGGGTGTTATCTCTTTTGTCGAAAATCAGCCGTTTTTGCTCGAACATTAAATGCCTCCAAATGGTATTTATTTCACGTCCCGAGCCCCTGGAAGCATGAAAATCACTTTAAACATGCTAATTTTAGCTCTAACACTGATGATCCACCTACAAATGTGAACTGACGTTCAAAAATAAAACATTTGAAAACGGACCATTTTCCACATTTCTGAAGCATGACGTAATGGGGGGGTGTTATCTCTTTTGTCGAAAATCAGCCGTTTTTGCTCGAACATTAAATGCCTCCAAATGGTATTTAATTAACTTCCCGAGCCCCTGGAAGCATGAAAATCACTTTAAACATGCTAATTTTAGCTCTAACACTGATGATCCACCTACAAATGTGAACTGACGTTCAAAAATAAAACATTTGAAAACGGACCATTTTCCACATTTCTGAAGCATGACGTAATGGGGGGGTGTTATCTCTTTTGTCGAAAATCAGCCGTTTTTGCTCGAACATTAAATGCCTCCAAATGGTATTTAATTAACTTCCCGAGCCCCTGGAAGCATGAAAATCACTTTAAACATGCTAATTTTAGCTCAAACACTTATGATCCACCTACAAATGTGAACTGACGTTCAAAAATGAAACATTTGAAAACGGACCATTTTCCACATTTCTGAAGCATGACGTAATGGGGGGTGTTATCTCTTTTGTCGGAAATCAGCCGTTTTTGCTCGAACATTAAATGCCTCCAAATGGTATTTAATTAACTTCCCGGGGTGAAGAAACCCTTTTTGAGAACTCAGAGTGAGTAAATTGGCCATTTTCATGCACTTTTAACCATTCCATAAATCTTGTGTTTTGGGCCCCTGGAAGCATGAAAATCACTTTAAACATGCTAATTTTAGCTCTAACACTGATGATCCACCTACATATGTGAACTGACATTTAAAAATAAAACATTTGAAAACGGACCATTTTCCACATTTCTGAAGCATGACGTAATGGGGGGGTGTTATCTCTTTTGTCGAAAATCAGCCGTTTTTGCTCGAACATTAAATGCCTCCAAATGGTATTTAATTAACTTCCCAAGCCCCTGGAAGCATGAAAATCACTTTAAACATGCTAATTTTAGCTCTAACACTGATGATCCACCTACAAATGTGAACTGACGTTCAAAAATAAAACATTTGAAAACGGACCATTTTCCACATTTCTGAAGCATGACGTAATGGGGGGGTGTTATCTCTTTTGTCGAAAATCAGCCGTTTTTGCTCGAACATTAAATGCCTCCAAATGGTATTTAATTAACTTCCCGAGCCCCTGGAAGCATGAAAATCACTTTAAACATGCTAATTTTAGCTCTAACACTGATGATCCACCTACAAATGTGAACTGACGTTCAAAAATAAAACATTTGAAAACGGACCATTTTCCGCATTTCTGAAGCATGACGTAATGGGGGGGTGTTATCTCTTTTGTCGAAAATCAGCCGTTTTTGCTCGAACATTAAATGCCTCCAAATGGTATTTAATTAACTTCCCGGGGTGAAGAAACCCTTTTTGAGAACTCAGAGTGAGTAAATTGGCCATTTTCATGCACTTTTAACCATTCCATAAATCTTGTGTTTTGGGCCCCTGGAAGCATGAAAATCACTTTAAACATGCTAATTTTAGCTCTAACACTGATGATCCACC
Organism: Lissotriton vulgaris; assembly: GCF_964263255.1. Classification (NCBI taxonomy): domain Eukaryota; kingdom Metazoa; phylum Chordata; class Amphibia; order Caudata; family Salamandridae; genus Lissotriton; species Lissotriton vulgaris. The sequence goes on from NW_028244485.1 coordinate 184,683, forward strand.
TACAAATGTGAACTGACGTTCAAAAATAAAACATTTGAAAACGGACCATTTTCCACATTTCTGAAGCATGACGTAATGGGGGGGTGTTATCTCTTTTGTCGAAAATCAGCCATTTTTGCTCGAACATTAAATGCCTCCAAATGGTATTTAATTAACTTCCCGAGCCCCTGGAAGCATGAAAATCACTTTAAACATGCTAATTTTAGCTCTAACACTGATGATCCACCTACAAATGTGAACTGACGTTCAAAAATAAAACATTTGAAAACGGACCATTTTCCACATTTCTGAAGCATGACGTAATGGGGGGGTGTTATCTCTTTTGTCGAAAATCAGCCGTTTTTGCTCGAACATTAAATGCCTCCAAATGGTATTTAATTAACTTCCCGAGCCCCTGGAAGCATGAAAATCACTTTAAACATGCTAATTTTAGCTCTAACACTGATGATCCACCTACAAATGTGAACTGACGTTCAAAAATAAAACATTTGAAAACGGACCATTTTCCACATTTCTGAAGCATGACGTAATGGGGGGGTGTTATCTCTTTTGTTGAAAATCAGCCGTTTTTGCTCGAACATTAAATGCCTCCAAATGGTATTTAATTAACTTCCCGAGCCCCTGGAAGCATGAAAATCACTTTAAACATGCAAATTTTAGCTCTAACACTGATGATCCCCCTACAAATGTGAACTGACGTTCAAAAATAAAACATTTGAAAACGGACCATTTTCCACATTTCTGAAGCATGACGTAATGGGGGGTGTTATCTCTTTTGTCGAAAATCAGCCGTTTTTGCTCGAACATTAAATGCCTCCAAATGGTATTTATTTCACTTCCCGGGGTGAAGAAACCCTTTTTGAGAACTCAGAGTGAGTAAATTGGCCATTTTCATGCACTTTTAACCATTCCATAAATCTTGTGTTTTGGGCCCCTGGAAGCATGAAAATCACTTTAAACATGCTAATTTTAGCTCTAACACTGATGATCCACCTACAAATGTGAACTGACGTTTAAAAATAAAACATTTGAAAACGGACCATTTTCCACATTTCTGAAGCATGACGTAATGGGGGGGTGTTATCTCTTTTGTCGAAAATCAGCCGTTTTTGCTCGAACATTAAATACCTCCAAATGGTATTTAATTAACTTCCCGAGCCCCTGGAAGCATGAAAATCACTTTAAACATGCTAATTTTAGCTCTAACACTGATGATCCACCTACAAATGTGAACTGACGTTCAAAAATAAAACATTTGAAAACGGACCATTTTCCACATTTCTGAAGCATGACGTAATGGGGGGGTGTTATCTCTTTTGTCGAAAATCAGCCGTTTTTGCTCGAACATTAAATGCCTCCAAATGGTATTTAATTAACTTCCCGAGCCCCTGGAAGCATGAAAATCACTTTAAACATGCTAATTTTAGCTCTAACACTGATGATCCACCTACAAATGTGAACTGACGTTCAAAAATAAAACATTTGAAAACGGACCATTTTCCACATTTCTGAAGCATGACGTAATGGGGGGGTGTTATCTCTTTTGTCGAAAATCAGCCGTTTTTGCTCGAACATTAAATGCCTCCAAATGGTATTTAATTAACTTCCCGGGGTGAAGAAACCCTTTTTGAGAACTCAGAGTGAGTAAATTGGCCATTTTCATGCACTTTTAACCATTCCATAAATCTTGTGTTTTGGGCCCCTGGAAGCATGAAAATCACTTTAAACATGCTAATTTTAGCTCTAACACTGATGATCCACCTACAAATGTGAACTGACGTTCAAAAATAAAACATTTGAAAACGGACCATTTTCCACATTTCTGAAGCATGACGTAATGGGGGGGTGTTATCTCTTTTGTCGAAAATCAGCCATTTTTGCTCGAACATTAAATGCCTCCAAATGGTATTTAATTAACTTCCCGAGCCCCTGGAAGCATGAAAATCACTTTAAACATGCTAATTTTAGCTCTAACACTGATGATCCACCTACAAATGTGAACTGACGTTCAAAAATAAAACATTTGAAAACGGACCATTTTCCACATTTCTGAAGCATGACGTAATGGGGGGGTGTTATCTCTTTTGTCGAAAATCAGCCGTTTTTGCTCGAACATTAAATGCCTCCAAATGGTATTTAATTAACTTCCCGAGCCCCTGGAAGCATGAAAATCACTTTAAACATGCTAATTTTAGCTCTAACACTGATGATCCACCTACAAATGTGAACTGACGTTCAAAAATAAAACATTTGAAAACGGACCATTTTCCACATTTCTGAAGCATGACGTAATGGGGGGGTGTTATCTCTTTTGTCGAAAATCAGCCGTTTTTGCTCGAACATTAAATGCCTCCAAATGGTATTTATTTCACTTCCCGGGGTGAAGAAACCCTTTTTGAGAACTCAGAGTGAGTAAATTGGCCATTTTCATGCACTTTTAACCATTCCATAAATCTTGTGTTTTGGGCCCCTGGAAGCATGAAAATCACTTTAAACATGCTAATTTTAGCTCTAACACTGATGATCCACCTACAAATGTGAACTGACGTTCAAAAATAAAACATTTGAAAACGGACCATTTTCCACATTTCTGAAGCATGACGTAATGGGGGGGTGTTATCTCTTTTGTCGAAAATCAGCCGTTTTTGCTCGAACATTAAATGCCTCCAAATGGTATTTATTTCACTTCCCGGGGTGAAGAAACCCTTTTTGAGAACTCAGAGTGAGTAAATTGGCCATTTTCATGCACTTTTAACCATTCCATAAATCTTGTGTTTTGGGCCCCTGGAAGCATGAAAATCACTTTAAACATGCTAATTTTAGCTCTAACACTGATGATCCACCTACAAATGTGAACTGACGTTCAAAAATAAAACATTTGAAAACGGACCATTTTCCACATTTCTGAAGCATGACGTAATGGGGGGGTGTTATCTCTTTTGTCGAAAATCAGCCGTTTTTGCTCGAACATTAAATGCCTCCAAATGGTATTTAATTAACTTCCCGAGCCCCTGGAAGCATGAAAATCACTTTAAACATGCTAATTTTAGCTTTAACACTGATGATCCACCTACAAATGTGAACTGACGTTCAAAAATGAAACATTTGAAAACGGACCATTTTCCACATTTCTGAAGCATGACGTAATGGGGGGGTGTTATCTCTTTTGTCGAAAATCAGCCGTTTTTGCTCGAACATTAAATGCCTCCAAATGGTATTTAATTAACTTCCCGGGGTGAAGAAACCCTTTTTGAGAACTCAGAGTGAGTAAATTGGCCATTTTCATGCACTTTTAACCATTCCATAAATCTTGTGTTTTGGGCCCCTGGAAGCATGAAAATCACTTTAAACATGCTAATTTTAGCTCTAACACTGATGATCCACCTACAAATGTGAACTGACGTTCAAAAATAAAACATTTGAAAACGGACCATTTTCCACATTTCTGAAGCATAACGTAATGGGGGGGTGTTATCTCTTTTGTCGAAAATCAGCCGTTTTTGCTCGAACATTAAATGCCTCCAAATGGTATTTAATTAACTTCCCGAGCCCCTGGAAGCATGAAAATCACTTTAAACATGCTAATTTTAGCTCTAACACTGATGATCCACCTACAAATGTGAACTGACGTTCAAAAATAAAACATTTGAAAACGGACCATTTTCCACATTTCTGAAGCATGACGTAATGGGGGGGTGTTATCTCTTTTGTCGAAAATCAGCCGTTTTTGCTCGAACATTAAATGCCTCCAAATGGTATTTAATTAACTTCCCGAGCCCCTGGAAGCATGAAAATCACTTTAAACATGCTAATTTTAGCTCTAACACTGATGATCCACCTACAAATGTGAACTGACGTTCAAAAATAAAACATTTGAAAACGGACCATTTTCCACATTTCTGAAGCATGACGTAATGGGGGGGTGTTATCTATTTTGTCGAAAATCAGCCGTTTTTGCTCGAACATTAAATGCCTCCAAATGGTATTTATTTCACTTCCCGAGCCCCTGAAGCATGAAAATCACTTTAAACATGCTAATTTTAGCTCTAACACTGATGATCCACCTACAAATGTGAACTGACATTCAAAAATAAAACATTTGAAAACGGACCATTTTCCACATTTCTGAAGCATGACGTAATGGGGGGGTGTTATCTCTTTTGTCGAAAATCAGCCGTTTTTGCTCGAACATTAAATGCCTCCAAATGGTATTTATTTCACTTCCCGGGGTGAAGAAACCCTTTTTGAGAACTCAGAGTGAGTAATTTGGCCATTTTCATGCACTTTTAACCATTCCAAAAATCTTGTGTTTTGGGCCCCTGGAAGCATGAAAATCACTTTAAACATGCTAATTTTAGCTCTAACACTGATGATCCACCTACAAATGTGAACTGACGTTCAAAAATAAAACATTTGAAAACGGACCATTTTCCACATTTCTGAAGCATGACGTAATGGGGGGGTGTTATCTCTTTTGTCGAAAATCAGCCGTTTTTGCTCGAACATTAAATGCCTCCAAATGGTATTTAATTAACTTCCCGAGCCCCTGGAAGCATGAAAATCACTTTAAACATGCTAATTTTAGCTCTAACACTGATGATCCACCTACAAATGTGAACTGACGTTCAAAAATAAAACATTTGAAAACGGGCCATTTTCCACATTTCTGAAGCATGACGTAATGGGGGGGTGTTATCTCTTTTGTCGAAAATCAGCCGTTTTTGCTCGAACATTAAATGCCTCCAAATGGTATTTAATTAACCTCCCGGGGTGAAGAAACCCTTTTTGAGAACTCAGAGTGAGTAAATTGGCCATTTTCATGCACTTTTAACCATTCCATAAATCTTGTGTTTTGGGCCCCTGGAAGCATGAAAATCACTTTAAACATGCTAATTTTAGCTCTAACACTGATGATCCACCTACAAATGTGAACTGACGTTCAAAAATAAAACATTTGAAAACGGACCATTTTCCACATTTCTGAAGCATGACGTAATGGGGGGGTGTTATCTCTTTTGTCGAAAATCAGCCGTTTTTGCTCGAACATTAAATGCCTCCAAATGGTATTTAATTAACTTCCCGAGCCCCTGGAAGCATGAAAATCACTTTAAACATGCTAATTTTAGCTCAAACACTGATGATCCACCTACAAATGGAAAGGGGCGACCACTCGGTCCCCCCGAACGTATGGCGGAGTGCCTCGATCCCCCCGGGAAGCCATTTTGGGGCGGGAAGCGCGTCTCAGCTGGTATGCCCGAAGCGGCGTAGCCGGGGCGCGCTTTTTCCCGCCCTAGAGTGGGCTGGCCTAGACACCGACGTAGCCAGCCCCGCCCTAGGGGCAGGCAGGGGCGGGTTTTCGCCTGCCCTGAAGACGGATAAAAAGAGACGCAAGACCAGAAGACGTCCTCTTGTTCTTGTGCTCCGAAGCTGCACCTCCTCGCTACACGTGAGCTCGGGACGGAACGAAGAGCCAATTTTGAGCGTTTTGATCTTTTTTCTTTTTCTTCTAGATACTTCCTCGGAGAGATGCCCAAGAAAGGCGCAAAGAGAATGACGACCGACCAGATGGTGCGGGCCCTTTGCAAAGAGGTGTCCGACATAAAGAAACGGTTGGCGGAGCGAGACGGGGAGGAGGGTTCGGGCCCTGCGCCGGCTGGAGGGAGACCTAAGAGGCCGAGAAGGGTTCCAGCCGGTGGAGACGTCCCGGTTCCCTCTGCCCCGCTCGAGGCGCCGACCCCAGTACCGATGGAGGGGAATCCAATCCCCGTTGTCGTCACCCCGACTTCCAAGGAAGACATGCCCCCCGAGCTGGCAGCACAGCTAGCAGCATGGTTGGGGGATAGTAGTGATGGCGCCACGGCTGCCGAGGCACAGGCGCTGATAAAAGGGCTTCGTGAGAAGAGAGATGCAGCTAAAGTGACTGCGCCGTTGGCGGGAATAGACAAGCCGCAAGCGGCAGATGCTGCGTCCGGTTCAGGTAAGCGGCCATTGCCGATTGCAAGGGACGAGTCAGCACCCTCTCGTAGAGAGAGATTGGGACAACATGTGCCTTTAGCTATAAAGGAAAAGATCTGGGCGGGGGAGTACGTGAATATTTTCTCCTTGCTTGTTGATCATTATGAGGTGGAGCATGTTAAAAGTCAGAAGGACCTAATGCATCCGAGTGTTTGGCGCGCAAAGATGGCCGCCTTTAAGGTAAATGAGAATATTGGCAACTGGGGCAATGCGTGGGGTATTTTTACATCAATTTTGGGGGAACGTAGGCCCGAGTTGCTTCCTGAGTTTCCCATTTATCAATCACGAATAATGGGTTACTCGACAGCGTATCAAGGTAACCATTGGTTTTGTTATGACAATCTGTTCAGGAAAGAAAAGGAACATAACAAGAGTTTGACTTGGGATTGTTATGATTCTGTAACATGGGATAAAATGAAAGAATCGGGAATGTTAAGAATGCCATTGGTTGGGAGCACTGTTGTTGATTACTCCCGCCAAAATGTGGGGACGCCCTTTCGACCAAGTACGAGCACCGACGATCAGTCGAGGCCCGCAGGCAATACAGGGAGAAAGGGTTTCTGTTTTAATTTCAACAAAGGGAAATGTACCAGGCCTCCGGGATCGTGTAAATTCAAACACGAATGTAGTACGTGTGGGTCGTCCCATCCTGAGTCATCGTGCAGAGCCAGAACGGGTGAGAATGGGGGTAAGGGAGGCGCCAAACAGGTCTAAGCTAGTCCGAGGGGCGCCTTTACCAACCCCGATTGATACCTTGGCAATGATTCCCTGGCTCAGCGAATACCCGGATCGTACTTCTGCTGGGGTGCTGCGGAACGGTTTTACACATGGTTTCCGCATCCCGGTGGGGGACTTTCAGGGTGTAGGGATGTGCAAAAATCAACTTTCCGTTTTACAACATACATCTGTAGTGCAAGAGAAAATTCAGAAAGAAGTTAGCCGGGGACGGGTCGCCGGCCCGTTTAGTGTGCCCCCGGTACCGGATTTTGTTTGTTCTCCGTTAGGGGTGGTCCCCAAGAAGGACCCAGGTGAGTTTCGTTTGATCCATAATCTGTCAGCTCCACATGGTCTTTCTGTGAACGACGCAATTGATCCAGAAGTTTGTTCGGTGCGATACGCATCGTTTGATGAGGCACTAGCCATCTTGAATCGCCTGGGGCCCGGGACGTTGATGGCGAAATCAGATATCGAGTCAGCGTTCCGGTTGCTCCCGGTACACCCAGACGATCAGCGTCTTCTGGGATTCGGGTTCCAGGGGTCATTTTACATGGATAGGTGTATGCCAATGGGATGCTCTATATCATGTGCTTATTTTGAGCAATTCAGTACTTTCCTGCAATGGGTGTTCACTAAGAAAACAGGTTTCCGAAATGTAATGCACTACCTTGACGACTTTTTGTTCCTTGGCCCCGCCGGAAATCCCGAATGTGCTCAGGCCTTAGCTGAATTCTGTGTGTTGATGGGTCATTTTGGCGTGCCATTGGCACCGGGTAAAACTATGGGTCCCACGACTTGCCTCGAGTTTTTGGGGATCGAGTTGGACTCAAGGGAGGGGTGTTTCCGTTTACCAGCTAGCAAAGTGTTGAAATTCAGGGCAGCCCTCCAAGTATGTTTAAATGTATCTAAGGTTACACTGCATCAGTTGCAACAATTAGTGGGAAAGTTGAACTTTGCCTTGAGGGTGATCCCAATGGCTCGCCCCTTTTCCCGCTCAATTGCCCAAGCGATGGTTGGCCTAAAAGAGGGTCATCATCGCACGAGGTTATCGGCCGAGGTCCGCCAGGACATGCGGATTTGGTTAGCATTTTTGGCGGACTTCAATGGCCGAGTCGTCTGGAACAAGCCAGCCGTGTCCTCCGAAGAGCTTGGGCTATGGACAGATTCAGCAGGAAGCATAGGCTTTGGTGCCATCTTCGGCACAAAATGGTCGGCACAAAGGTGGCCCCTATGGTGGCACGAGAAAGGGCTGACGAGTAATATTGCTTTCCTTGAACTATTCCCCATTCTGGTGGCCCTGAGAACCTGGCCAGAAGGGTGCAGAGATCATTCTGTCGTGTTCTGGTCCGACAATATGACCGTGGTAGAATGCATCAATAGTCAGGCAGCCCGTTGTAAATTGATTTTGAGGCTGCTCAAAGAAATTGTCTTACTGTGTATGCAACTGAACGTGATATTCAGAGCAAAACATGTCCCAGGGGTGATGAATCAGGCTGCTGATGCACTGTCTCGTTTTCACATGCAGGCTTTCTCGGGTTTCCTTCCTTCAGCGGACCCAGAGCCGGCACCCTTCCCCGAAGCTCTCTGGTCTCTCGGTGCCCCGAACTTCGTCACCTCGTGGGAGAGAGTCTAGCACCCAGGACAAGGAAGGCATATGAAGGGGCGTTTCAGGCCTATTTAGCCTTTTTGGGGGCAGAGAGAGGGGGACTTTGGGGTCAGGAAGAGTGGGTAGTATTTTTTCTGATGTCCTTACGTAGGGCTGGGAAATCGGTGGCTACGGCCCAAAGGCATCGTGCCGCCATTTCCTTTGTTGCCAGGGCCCATGGCATCCAGGACCCGACAGCGTCTTTTTCAGTACAAAAGGCGCTGCGTGGGTGGCAACGCCTAGAGGGTCGCAGAGTAGACGTAAGACGACCGATAGGTCTGGATAGGTTGTCCCAGTTACTGGCCACACTCCCTAACACATGCTCGTCTCCTTTCGAGACCTGTTTGTTCCGGACTGCATTTACGCTGGCATTTCACGGGGCTATGAGAGTTAGTGAGCTGGTTGATAGGAGCAAACAAGATGTGGCGGGGGGCTTGTGCAGGGAACATGTTCAGATCAGGGGCGATGCGATGGTTGTCTCCTTTCTCAGGTCCAAGACCGACCAAGATGGGAGGGGGGACTGTACGATCATTCGCAGGATCCCCGGGTCATCCATGTGTCCGGTACAGTGCTTAGAAGATTACCTAGCACGAAGGGTGGCATCATGGGGGGGGACATTGTTGAGGCATGCAGACGCCACCCCGCTGACGAGGTTTCAGTTTCAGCGGGTGCTTGCAATGGCCATTGCCGCAGCGGGCTTGGACCCGGGCGAATTTGGGACCCATTCCTTTCGAATAGGGGCTGCCACTGAAGCTACAGCCAGGGGTCTTAATGTAGAACAAGTGAAACGTGTGGGGCGCTGGTCCTCCAATTGTTATAAAAGGTATGTGCGATTGCACATGTTGTGAAGCTGTAATCATGTACTCACGCTTCTTGTCTTTTGTTTGTTTTCAGTTGCGCAAGCCTACGCGGCAGGGCGGACTGTGCAGTCGACCCAACACCAGGCCAGCGGTCACACATCACCGGCTGAGAGAAAGGAGGTGTGGGTCGTAGGCCACTCATACGTGAGACGGGCCGCAGACGTATTCAAAGCAGGTGACATGATTCACGTACCTGGGGAATACGGGTACAGAGTGTCCTTCTACGGAAGAGGCGGTCTCTGTATTGACCAGTTTCAAGCATTCTTTGAGGGTTTGTTAGAGCGGATGAGGTCACCGCCGTCCATAGTCATAGTGCATTTGGGGGGCAATGATTTGGTCACCACCGGTAGACGACTTCTCCTGGAGGCTATGCTTTCCACGGTAAGTTGGTTAGCAAGGAGAGTTCCGGGGTGCATAATTGCGTGGTCTCATATGATCCCACGAAAAGTGTGGCAGGGGGCTATCTCGATCCCTGCTTTGAATCATTCCGTTAGAAAATTGAATAACAAAGTGAGTAGGTTGTTCCGTTCCAAGACATTGCATTCGATCTCGCATAGTTGTATTAATGATGACAGTATGTATTTGGGGGATGGTGTGCATTTGTCGAGGGTTGGGAATGAGTTACTCATAGGAGACTTCCTAGCTTGGTTAAAATCGTTAAAACATGACCTTTAGGTAGGAGTTTTGTGGGGGGTCCGGATAGCCGGTCAACTATCCGGACCTGTGGCGGTAAGGTCATGATCGGTGAGCACTAATTGGTAGATCCCTATGAGTGGGCGTCACCCAACACGGATGGGAGCGCTCGGGAGAGGTGGCCATTGGCCCCTCAATGGGGAGGCGGTCCCGTCTAAGGGCGGGTCGCCGGAAGTAAAGGAAAGGCGGTCAAGGTCCCTTCCTTTGTAGGAGGGGTTACAGCCCCCTCCTGGGGAATTTCCCGGGGCCAGTGTCATCTGCGACGGCAGATGCGGTAAGTTGTGTGGGGTGGGGGGAGGTCCACGATACCTTCTAGATACCACACACAAGTCTTCGAACGACCTTTAAATGGCGTCGAGTCTTAAGTGCCCCCGTCAAGTCAAGGGAAATTGTTAGTAGTTGCACTTGAGGTAAGCCTCTGTGCTGTCGCCCCTCCCAAGTGGGAGGGGTAAGTCTGGTTAGGGATCTTGACACCGGTTATGACCTTGCCGTTGGCCCTTAAACGTTAGGATGTACAATTTCAGTGTTTCTAGAGAATGTTTTTTGTAGGATGCTAGTTCGGCTAGGAGAACCTCTGTATTAGAGAATATGTTAAGGTTAGCCAAACATCGCAATGTGATAATGAAATTGTACATAACATGAAACGTTTAATGTTTTAATTTTTTGTTTTAATAAATACGGCCGGGATGGTTACTCCATCCCACATCCAAAAACTTTAAGAACTGTTTCCGGTTTTCCTCCTTTTGGGGATTGTGTTGAGAGGGGGTGGCGGGTATCTCAGCCATATGGAAAGGGGCGACCACTCGGTCCCCCCGAACGTATGGCGGAGTGCCTCGATCCCCCCGGGAAGCCATTTTGGGGCGGGAAGCGCGTCTCAGCTGGTATGCCCGAAGCGGCGTAGCCGGGGCGCGCTTTTTCCCGCCCTAGAGTGGGCTGGCCTAGACACCGACGTAGCCAGCCCCGCCCTAGGGGCAGGCAGGGGCGGGTTTTCGCCTGCCCTGAAGACGGATAAAAAGAGACGCAAGACCAGAAGACGTCCTCTTGTTCTTGTGCTCCGAAGCTGCACCTCCTCGCTACACGTGAGCTCGGGACGGAACGAAGAGCCAATTTTGACCCACCCACCAGCCCCTGAGGACAGCAAGTTGTTGTGCAATAAAGTGAATTTATAAGTTTGTTCTTTCCATTTCGTTTACAGGCTGTGAGAGTATCAGTTTGTTGTTGATCATAATAAAGTATGGTGAATATCGTGTAGGTTGTTATGATTAAAATGATTTGATGTAGTGTTGCATTTTATGCATGTTCTTTCGGTCGTAGCGACCAATGTTTTCATAGGTTTGAGTAAGAATTGTCGTATTTATTTTTTGGTAGGCGGTAAGGTCATGATCGGTGAGCACTAATTGGTAGATCCCTATGAGTGGGCGTCACCCAACACGGATGGGAGCGCTCGGGAGAGGTGGCCATTGGCCCCTCAATGGGGAGGCGGTCCCGTCTAAGGGCGGGTCGCCGGAAGTAAAGGAAAGGCGGTCAAGGCCCCTTCCTTTGTAGGAGGGGTTACAGCCCCCTCCTGGGGAATTTCCCGGGGCCAGTGTCATCTGCGACGGCAGATGCGGTAAGTTGTGTGGGGTGGGGGGAGGTCCACGATACCTTCTAGATACCACACACAAGTCTTCGAACGACCTTTAAATGGCGTCGAGTCTTAAGTGCCCCCGTCAAGTCAAGGGAAATTGTTAGTAGTTGCACTTGAGGTAAGCCTCTGTGCTGTCGCCCCTCCCAAGTGGGAGGGGTAAGTCTGGTTAGGGATCTTGACACCGGTTATGACCTTGCCGTTGGCCCTTAAACGTTAGGATGTACAATTTCAGTGTTTCTAGAGAATGTTTTTTGTAGGATGCTAGTTCGGCTAGGAGAACCTCTGTATTAGAGAATATGTTAAGGTTAGCCAAACATCGCAATGTGATAATGAAATTGTACATAACATGAAACGTTTAATGTTTTAATTTTTTGTTTTAATAAATACGGCCGGGATGGTTACTCCATCCCACATCCAAAAACTTTAAGAACTGTTTCCGGTTTTCCTCCTTTTGGGGATTGTGTTGAGAGGGGGTGGCGGGTATCTCAGCCATATGTGAACTGACGTTCAAAAATGAAACATTTGAAAACGGACCATTTTCCACATTTCTGAAGCATGACGTAATGGGGGGGTGTTATCTCTTTTGTCGAAAATCAGCCGTTTTTGCTCGAACATTAAATGCCTCCAAATGGTATTTAATTAACTTCCCGGGGTGAAGAAACCCTTTTTGAGAACTCAGAGTGAGTAAATTGGCCATTTTCATGCACTTTTAACCATTCCATAAATCTTGTGTTTTGGGCCCCTGGAAGCATGAAAATCACTTTAAACATGCTAATTTTAGCTCTAACACTGATGATCCACCTACAAATGTGAACTGACGTTCAAAAATAAAACATTTGAAAACGGACCATTTTCCACATTTCTGAAGCATGACGTAATGGGGGGGTGTTATCTCTTTTGTCGAAAATCAGCCGTTTTTGCTCGAACATTAAATGCCTCCAAATGGTATTTAATTAACTTCCCGAGCCCCTGGAAGCATGAAAATCACTTTAAACATGCTAATTTTTAGCTCTAACACTGATGATCCACCTACAAATGTGAACTGACGTTCAAAAATAAAACATTTGAAAACGGACCATTTTCCACATTTCTGAAGCATGACGTAATGGGGGGGTGTTATCTCTTTTGTCGAAAATCAGCCGTTTTTGCTCGAACATTAAATGCCTCCAAATGGTATTTATTTCACTTCCCGAGCCCCTGGAAGCATGAAAATCACTTTAAACATGCTAATTTTAGCTCTAACACTGATGATCCACCTACAAATGTGAACTGACGTTCAAAAATAAAACATTTGAAAACGGACCATTTTCCACATTTCTGAAGCATGACGTAATGGGGGGGTGTTATCTCTTTTGTCGAAAATCAGCCGTTTTTGCTCGAACATTAAATGCCTCCAAATGGTATTTATTTCACTTCCCGGGGTGAAGAAACCCTTTTTGAGAACTCAGAGTGAGTAAATTGGCCATTTTCATGCACTTTTAACCATTCCATAAATCTTGTGTTTTGGGCCCCTGGAAGCATGAAAATCACTTTAAACATGCTAATTTTAGCTCTAACACTGATGATCCACCTACAAATGTGAACTGACGTTCAAAAATAAAACATTTGAAAACGGACCATTTTCCACATTTCTGAAGCATGACGTAATGGGGGGTGTTATCTCTTTTGTCGAAAATCAGCCGTTTTTGCTCGAACATTAAATGCCTCCAAATGGTATTTAATTAACTTCCCGAGCCCCTGGAAGCATGAAAATCACTTTAAACATGCTAATTTTAGCTCTAACACTGATGATCCACCTACAAATGTGAACTGACGTTCAAAAATAAAACATTTGACAACGGGCCATTTTCCACATTTCTGAAGCATGACGTAATGGGGGGGTTGTTATCTCTTTTGTCGAAAATCAGCCGTTTTTGCTCGAACATTAAATGCCTCCAAATGGTATTTAATTAACTTCCCGGGGTGAAGAAACCCTTTTTGAGAACTCAGAGTGAGTAAATTGGCCATTTTCATGCACTTTTAACCATTCCATAAATCTTGTGTTTTGGGCCCCTGGAAGCATGAAAATCACTTTAAACATGCTAATTTTAGCTCTAACACTGATGATCCACCTACAAATGTGAACTGACGTTCAAAAATAAAACATTTGAAAACGGACCATTTTCCACATTTCTGAAGCATGACGTAATGGGGGGGTGTTATCTCTTTTGTCGAAAATCAGCCGTTTTAGCTCGAACATTAATTGCCTCCAAATGGTATTTAATTAACTTCCCGAGCCCCTGGAAGCATGAAAATCACTTTAAACATGCTAATTTTTAGCTCTAACACTGATGATCCACCTACAAATGTGAACTGACGTTCAAAAATAAAACATTTGAAAACGGACCATTTTCCACATTTCTGAAGCATGACGTAATGGGGGGGTGTTATCTCTTTTGTCGAAAATCAGCCGTTTTTGCTCGAACATTAAATGCCTCCAAATGGTATTTATTTCACGTCCCGAGCCCCTGGAAGCATGAAAATCACTTTAAACATGCTAATTTTAGCTCTAACACTAATGATCCACCTACAAATGTGAACTGACGTTCAAAAATAAAACATTTGAAAACGGACCATTTTCCACATTTCTGAAGCATGACGTAATGGGGGGGTGTTATCTCTTTTGTCGAAAATCAGCCGTTTTTGCTCGAACATTAAATGCCTCCAAATGGTATTTAATTAACTTCCCGGGGTGAAGAAACCCTTTTTGAGAACTCAGAGTGAGTAAATTGGCCATTTTCATGCACTTTTAACCATTCCATAAATCTTGAGTTTTGGGCCCCTGGAAGCATGAAAATCACTTTAAACATGCTAATTTTAGCTCTAACACTGATGATCCACCTACAAATGTGAACTGACGTTCAAAAATAAAACATTTGAAAACGGACCATTTTCCACATTTCTGAAGCATGACGTAATGGGGGGGTGTTATCTCTTTTGTCGAAAATCAGCCGTTTTTGCTCGAACATTAAATGCCTCCAAATGGTATTTAATTAACTTCCCAAGCCCCTGGAAGCATGAAAATCACTTTAAACATGCTAATTTTAGCTCTAACACTGATGATCCACCTACAAATGTGAACTGACGTTCAAAAATAAAACATTTGAAAACGGACCATTTTCCACATTTCTGAAGCATGACGTAATGGGGGGGTGTTATCTCTTTTGTCGAAAATCAGCCGTTTTTGCTCGAACATTAAATGCCTCCAAATGGTATTTAATTAACTTCCCGGGGTGAAGAAAACCTTTTTGAGAACTCAGAGTGAGTAAATTGGCCATTTTCATGCACTTTTAACCATTCCATAAATCTTGTGTTTTGGGCCCCTGGAAGCATGAAAATCACTTTAAACATGCTAATTTTAGCTCTTACACTGATGATCCACCTACAAATGTGAACTGACGTTCAAAAATAAAACATTTGAAAACGGACCATTTTCCACATTTCTGAAGCATGACGTAATGGGGGGGGTGTTATCTCTTTTGTCGAAAATCAGCCGTTTTTGCTCGAACATTAAATGCCTCCAAATGGTATTTAATTAACTTCCCGAGCCCCTGGAAGCATGAAAATCACTTTAAACATGCTAATTTTAGCTCTAACACTGATGATCCACCTACAAATGTGAACTGACGTTCAAAAATAAAACATTTGAAAACGGACCATTTTCCACATTTCTGAAGCATGACGTAATGGGGGGGTGTTATCTCTTTTGTCGAAAATCAGCCGTTTTTGCTCGAACATTAAATGCCTCCAAATGGTATTTAATTAACTTCCCGGGGTGAAGAAACCCTTTTTGAGAACTCAGAGTGAGTAAATTGGCCATTTTCATGCACTTTTAACCATTCCATAAATCTTGTGTTTTGGGCCCCTGGAAGCATGAAAATCACTTTAAACATGCTAATTTTAGCTCTAACACTGATGATCCACCTACAAATGTGAACTGACGTTCAAAAATAAAACATTTGAAAACGGACCATTTTCCACATTTCAGAAGCATGACGTAATGGGGGGGTGTTATCTCTTTTGTCGAAAATCAGCCGTTTTTGCTTGAACATTAAATGCCTCCAAATGGTATTTAATTAACTTCCCGAGCCCCTGGAAGCATGAAAATCACTTTAAACATGCTAATTTTAGCTCTAACACTGATGATCCACCTACAAATGTGAACTGACGTTCAAAAATAAAACATTTGAAAACGGACCATTTTCCACATTTCTGAAGCATGACGTAATTGGGGGGTGTTATCTCTTTTGTCGAAAATCAGCCGTTTTTGCTCGAACATTAAATGCCTCCAAATGGTATTTAATTAACTTCCCGAGCCCCTGGAAGCATGAAAATCACTTTAAACATGCTAATTTTAGCTCTAACACTGATGATCCACCTACAAATGTGAACTGACGTTCAAAAATAAAACATTTGAAAACGGACCATTTTCCACATTTCTGAAGCATGACGTAATGGGGGGGTGTTATCTCTTTTGTCGAAAATCAGCCGTTTTTGCTCGAACATTAAATGCCTCCAAATGGTATTTAATTAACTTCCCGAGCCCCTGGAAGCATGAAAATCACTTTAAACATGCTAATTTTAGCTCTAACACTGATGATCCACCTACAAATGTGAACTGACGTTCAAAAATAAAACATTTGAAAACGGACCATTTTCCACATTTCTGAAGCATGACGTAATGTGGGGGTGTTATCTCTTTTGTCGAAAATCAGCCGTTTTTGCTCGAACATTAAATGCCTCCAAATGGTATTTATTTCACTTCCCGAGCCCCTGGAAGCATGAAAATCACTTTAAACATGCTAATTTTAGCTCTAACACTGATGATCCACCTACAAATGTGAACTGACGTTCAAAAATAAAACATTTGAAAACGGACCATTTTCCACATTTCTGAAGCATGACGTAATGGGGGGGTTTTATCTCTTTTGTCGAAAATCAGCCGTTTTTGCTCGAACATTAAATGCCTCCAAATGGTATTTATTTCACTTCCCGGGGTGAAGAAACCCTTTTTGAGAACTCAGAGTGAGTAAATTGGCCATTTTCATGCACTTTTAACCATTCCATAAATCTTGTGTTTTGGGCCCCTGGAAGCATGAAAATCACTTTAAACATGCTAATTTTAGCTCTAACACTGATGATCCACCTACAAATGTGAACTGACGTTCAAAAATAAAACATTTGAAAACGGACCATTTTCCACATTTCTGAAGCATGACGTAATGGGGGGGTGTTATCTCTTTTGTCGAAAATCAGCCGTTTTTGCTCGAACATTAAATGCCTCCAAATGGTATTTAATTAACTTCCCGGGGTGAAGAAACCCTTTTTGAGAACTCAGAGTGAGTAAATTGGCCATTTTCATGCACTTTTAACCATTCCATAAATCTTGAGTTTTGGGCCCCTGGAAGCATGAAAATCACTTTAAACATGCTAATTTGAGCTCTAACACTGATGATCCACCTACAAATGTGAACTGACGTTCAAAAATAAAACATTTGAAAACGGACCATTTTCCACATTTCTGAAGCATGACGTAATGGGGGGGTGTTATCTCTTTTGTCGAAAATCAGCCGTTTTTGCTCGAACATTAAATGCCTCCAAATGGTATTTAATTAACTTCCCGAGCCCCTGGAAGCATGAAAATCACTTTAAACATGCTAATTTGAGCTCTAACACTGATGATCCACCTACAAATGTGAACTGACGTTCAAAAATAAAACATTTGAAAACGGACCATTTTCCACATTTCTGAAGCATGACGTAATGGGGGGGTGTTATCTCTTTTGTCGAAAATCAGCCGTTTTTGCTCGAACATTAAATGCCTCCAAATGGTATTTAATTAACTTCCCGGGGTGAAGAAACCCTTTTTGAGAACTCAGAGTGAGTAAATTGGCCATTTTCATGCACTTTTAACCATTCCATAAATCTTGTGTTTTGGGCCCCTGGAAGCATGAAAATCACTTTAAACATGCTAATTTTAGCTCTAACACTGATGATCCACCTACAAATGTGAACTGATGTTCAAAAATAAAACATTTGAAAACGGGCCATTTTCCACATTTCTGAAGCATGACGTAATGGGGGGGTTGTTATCTCTTTTGTCGAAAATCAGGCGTTTTTGCTCGAACATTAAATGCCTCCAAATGGTATTTAATTAACTTCCCGGGGTGAAGAAACCCTTTTTGAGAACTCAGAGTGAGTAAATTGGCCATTTTCATGCACTTTTAACCATTCCATAAATCTTGTGTTTTGGGCCCCTGGAAGCATGAAAATCACTTTAAACATGCTAATTTTAGCTCTAACACTGATGATCCACCTACAAATGTGAACTGACGTTCAAAAATAAAACATTTGAAAACGGACCATTTTCCACATTTCTGAAGCATGACGTAATGGGGGGGTGTTATCTCTTTTGTCGAAAATCAGCCGTTTTAGCTCGAACATTAATTGCCTCCAAATGGTATTTAATTAACTTCCCGAGCCCCTGGAAGCATGAAAATCACTTTAAACATGCTAATTTTTAGCTCTAACACTGATGATCCACCTACAAATGTGAACTGACGTTCAAAAATAAAACATTTGAAAACGGACCATTTTCCACATTTCTGAAGCATGACGTAATGGGGGGGTGTTATCTCTTTTGTCGAAAATCAGCCGTTTTTGCTCGAACATTAAATGCCTCCAAATGGTATTTATTTCACGTCCCGAGCCCCTGGAAGCATGAAAATCACTTTAAACATGCTAATTTTGGCTCTAACACTGATGATCCACCTACAAATGTGAACTGACGTTCAAAAATAAAACATTTGAAAACGGACCATTTTCCACATTTCTGAAGCATGACGTAATGGGGGGGTGTTATCTCTTTTGTCGAAAATCAGCCGTTTTTGCTCGAACATTAAATGCCTCCAAATGGTATTTAATTAACTTCCCGGGGTGAAGAAACCCTTTTTGAGAACTCAGAGTGAGTAAATTGGCCATTTTCATGCACTTTTAACCATTCCATAAATCTTGAGTTTTGGGCCCCTGGAAGCATGAAAATCACTTTAAACATGCTAATTTTAGCTCTAACACTGATGATCCACCTACAAATGTGAACTGACGTTCAAAAATAAAACATTTGAAAACGGACCATTTTCCACATTTCTGAAGCATGACGTAATGGGGGGGTGTTATCTCTTTTGTCGAAAATCAGCCGTTTTTGCTCGAACATTAAATGCCTCCAAATGGTATTTAATTAACTTCCCAAGCCCCTGGAAGCATGAAAATCACTTTAAACATGCTAATTTTAGCTCTAACACTGATGATCCACCTACAAATGTGAACTGACGTTCAAAAATAAAACATTTGAAAACGGACCATTTTCCACATTTCTGAAGCATGACGTAATGGGGGGGTGTTATCTCTTTTGTCGAAAATCAGCCGTTTTTGCTCGAACATTAAATGCCTCCAAATGGTATTTAATTAACTTCCCGGGGTGAAGAAAACCTTTTTGAGAACTCAGAGTGAGTAAATTGGCCATTTTCATGCACTTTTAACCATTCCATAAATCTTGTGTTTTGGGCCCCTGGAAGCATGAAAATCACTTTAAACATGCTAATTTTAGCTCTTACACTGATGATCCACCTACAAATGTGAACTGACGTTCAAAAATAAAACATTTGAAAACGGACCATTTTCCACATTTCTGAAGCATGACGTAATGGGGGGGGTGTTATCTCTTTTGTCGAAAATCAGCCGTTTTTGCTCGAACATTAAATGCCTCCAAATGGTATTTAATTAACTTCCCGAGCCCCTGGAAGCATGAAAATCACTTTAAACATGCTAATTTTAGCTCTAACACTGATGATCCACCTACAAATGTGAACTGACGTTCAAAAATAAAACATTTGAAAACGGACCATTTTCCACATTTCTGAAGCATGACGTAATGGGGGGGTGTTATCTCTTTTGTCGAAAATCAGCCGTTTTTGCTCGAACATTAAATGCCTCCAAATGGTATTTAATTAACTTCCCGGGGTGAAGAAACCCTTTTTGAGAACTCAGAGTGAGTAAATTGGCCATTTTCATGCACTTTTAACCATTCCATAAATCTTGAGTTTTGGGCCCCTGGAAGCATGAAAATCACTTTAAACATGCTAATTTGAGCTCTAACACTGATGATCCACCTACAAATGTGAACTGACGTTCAAAAATAAAACATTTGAAAACGGACCATTTTCCACATTTCTGAAGCATGACGTAATGGGGGGGTGTTATCTCTTTTGTCGAAAATCAGCCGTTTTTGCTCGAACATTAAATGCCTCCAAATGGTATTTAATTAACTTACCGAGCCCCTGGAAGCATGAAAATCACTTTAAACATGCTAATTTGAGCTCTAACACTGATGATCCACCTACAAATGTGAACTGACGTTCAAAAATAAAACATTTGAAAACGGACCATTTTCCACATTTCTGAAGCATGACGTAATGGGGGGGTGTTATCTCTTTTGTCGAAAATCAGCCGTTTTTGCTCGAACATTAAATGCCTCCAAATGGTATTTAATTAACTTCCCGGGGTGAAGAAACCCTTTTTGAGAACTCAGAGTGAGTAAATTGGCCATTTTCATGCACTTTTAACCATTCCATAAATCTTGTGTTTTGGGCCCCTGGAAGCATGAAAATCACTTTAAACATGCTAATTTTAGCTCTAACACTGATGATCCACCTACAAATGTGAACTGATGTTCAAAAATAAAACATTTGAAAACGGGCCATTTTCCACATTTCTGAAGCATGACGTAATGGGGGGGTTGTTATCTCTTTTGTCGAAAATCAGCCGTTTTTGCTCGAACATTAAATGCCTCCAAATGGTATTTAATTAACTTCCCGGGGTGAAGAAACCCTTTTTGAGAACTCAGAGTGAGTAAATTGGCCATTTTCATGCACTTTTAACCATTCCATAAATCTTGTGTTTTGGGCCCCTGGAAGCATGAAAATCACTTTAAACATGCTAATTTTAGCTCTAAAACTGATGATCC
The DNA here is from genome assembly GCF_964263255.1 of Lissotriton vulgaris. Taxonomy (NCBI): domain Eukaryota; kingdom Metazoa; phylum Chordata; class Amphibia; order Caudata; family Salamandridae; genus Lissotriton; species Lissotriton vulgaris. The sequence goes on from NW_028244485.1 coordinate 205,301, forward strand.
ACCTACAAATGTGAACTGACGTTCAAAAATAAAACATTTGAAAACGGACCATTTTCCACATTTCTGAAGCATGACGTAATGGGGGGGTGTTATCTCTTTTGTCGAAAATCAGCCGTTTTAGCTCGAACATTAATTGCCTCCAAATGGTATTTAATTAACTTCCCGAGCCCCTGGAAGCATGAAAATCACTTTAAACATGCTAATTTTTAGCTCTAACACTGATGATCCACCTACAAATGTGAACTGACGTTCAAAAATAAAACATTTGAAAACGGACCATTTTCCACATTTCTGAAGCATGACGTAATGGGGGGGTGTTATCTCTTTTGTCGAAAATCAGCCGTTTTTGCTCGAACATTAAATGCCTCCAAATGGTATTTATTTCACGTCCCTAGCCCCTGGAAGCATGAAAATCACTTTAAACATGCTAATTTTAGCTCTAACACTGATGATCCACCTACAAATGTGAACTGACGTTCAAAAATAAAACATTTGAAAACGGACCATTTTCCACATTTCTGAAGCATGACGTAATGGGGGGGTGTTATCTCTTTTGTCGAAAATCAGCCGTTTTTGCTCGAACATTAAATGCCTCCAAATGGTATTTAATTAACTTCCCGGGGTGAAGAAACCCTTTTTGAGAACTCAGAGTGAGTAAATTGGCCATTTTCATGCACTTTTAACCATTCCATAAATCTTGAGTTTTGGGCCCCTGGAAGCATGAAAATCACTTTAAACATGCTAATTTTAGCTCTAACACTGATGATCCACCTACAAATGTGAACTGACGTTCAAAAATAAAACATTTGAAAACGGACCATTTTCCACATTTCTGAAGCATGACGTAATGGGGGGGTGTTATCTCTTTTGTCGAAAATCAGCCGTTTTTGCTCGAACATTAAATGCCTCCAAATGGTATTTAATTAACTTCCCAAGCCCCTGGAAGCATGAAAATCACTTTAAACATGCTAATTTTAGCTCTAACACTGATGATCCACCTACAAATGTGAACTGACGTTCAAAAATAAAACATTTGAAAACGGACCATTTTCCACATTTCTGAAGCATGACGTAATGGGGGGGTGTTATCTCTTTTGTCGAAAATCAGCCGTTTTTGCTCGAACATTAAATGCCTCCAAATGGTATTTAATTAACTTCCCGGGGTGAAGAAAACCTTTTTGAGAACTCAGAGTGAGTAAATTGGCCATTTTCATGCACTTTTAACCATTCCATAAATCTTGTGTTTTGGGCCCCTGGAAGCATGAAAATCACTTTAAACATGCTAATTTTAGCTCTTACACTGATGATCCACCTACAAATGTGAACTGACGTTCAAAAATAAAACATTTGAAAACGGACCATTTTCCACATTTCTGAAGCATGACGTAATGGGGGGGGTGTTATCTCTTTTGTCGAAAATCAGCCGTTTTTGCTCGAACATTAAATGCCTCCAAATGGTATTTAATTAACTTCCCGAGCCCCTGGAAGCATGAAAATCACTTTAAACATGCTAATTTTAGCTCTAACACTGATGATCCACCTACAAATGTGAACTGACGTTCAAAAATAAAACATTTGAAAACGGACCATTTTCCACATTTCTGAAGCATGACGTAATGGGGGGGTGTTATCTCTTTTGTCGAAAATCAGCCGTTTTTGCTCGAACATTAAATGCCTCCAAATGGTATTTAATTAACTTCCCGGGGTGAAGAAACCCTTTTTGAGAACTCAGAGTGAGTAAATTGGCCATTTTCATGCACTTTTAACCATTCCATAAATCTTGTGTTTTGGGCCCCTGGAAGCATGAAAATCACTTTAAACATGCTAATTTTAGCTCTAACACTGATGATCCACCTACAAATGTGAACTGACGTTCAAAAATAAAACATTTGAAAACGGACCATTTTCCACATTTCAGAAGCATGACGTAATGGGGGGGTGTTATCTCTTTTGTCGAAAATCAGCCGTTTTTGCTTGAACATTAAATGCCTCCAAATGGTATTTAATTAACTTCCCGAGCCCCTGGAAGCATGAAAATCACTTTAAACATGCTAATTTTAGCTCTAACACTGATGATCCACCTACAAATGTGAACTGACGTTCAAAAATAAAACATTTGAAAACGGACCATTTTCCACATTTCTGAAGCATGACGTAATGGGGGGGTGTTATCTCTTTTGTCGAAAATCAGCCGTTTTTGCTCGAACATTAAATGCCTCCAAATGGTATTTAATTAACTTCCCGAGCCCCTGGAAGCATGAAAATCACTTTAAACATGCTAATTTTAGCTCTAACACTGATGATCCACCTACAAATGTGAACTGACGTTCAAAAATAAAACATTTGAAAACGGACCATTTTCCACATTTCTGAAGCATGACGTAATGGGGGGGTGTTATCTCTTTTGTCGAAAATCAGCCGTTTTTGCTCGAACATTAAATGCCTCCAAATGGTATTTAATTAACTTCCCGAGCCCCTGGAAGCATGAAAATCACTTTAAACATGCTAATTTTAGCTCTAACACTGATGATCCACCTACAAATGTGAACTGACGTTCAAAAATAAAACATTTGAAAACGGACCATTTTCCACATTTCTGAAGCATGACGTAATGGGGGGGTGTTATCTCTTTTGTCGAAAATCAGCCGTTTTTGCTCGAACATTAAATGCCTCCAAATGGTATTTATTTCACTTCCCGAGCCCCTGGAAGCATGAAAATCACTTTAAACATGCTAATTTTAGCTCTAACACTGATGATCCACCTACAAATGTGAACTGACGTTCAAAAATAAAACATTTGAAAACGGACCATTTTCCACATTTCTGAAGCATGACGTAATGGGGGGGTGTTATCTCTTTTGTCGAAAATCAGCCGTTTTTGCTCGAACATTAAATGCCTCCAAATGGTATTTATTTCACTTCCCGGGGTGAAGAAACCCTTTTTGAGAACTCAGAGTGAGTAAATTGGCCATTTTCATGCACTTTTAACCATTCCATAAATCTTGTGTTTTGGGCCCCTGGAAGCATGAAAATCACTTTAAACATGCTAATTTTAGCTCTAACACTGACGATCCACCTACAAATGTGAACTGACGTTCAAAAATAAAACATTTGAAAACGGACCATTTTCCACATTTCTGAAGCATGACGTAATGGGGGGGTGTTATCTCTTTTGTCGAAAATCAGCCGTTTTTGCTCGAACATTAAATGCCTCCAAATGGTATTTATTTCACTTCCCGAGCCCCTGGAAGCATGAAAATCACTTTAAACATGCTAATTTTAGCTCTAACACTGATGATCCACCTACAAATGTGAACTGACGTTCAAAAATAAAACATTTGAAAACGGACCATTTTCCACATTTCTGAAGCATGACGTAATGGGGGGGTGTTATCTCTTTTGTCGAAAATCAGCCGTTTTTGCTCGAACATTAAATGCCTCCAAATGGTATTTATTTCACTTCCCGGGGTGAAGAAACCCTTTTTGAGAACTCAGAGTGAGTAAATTGGCCATTTTCATGCACTTTTAACCATTCCATAAATCTTGTGTTTTGGGCCCCTGGAAGCATGAAAATCACTTTAAACATGCTAATTTTAGCTCTAACACTGATGATCCACCTACAAATGTGAACTGATGTTCAAAAATAAAACATTTGAAAACGGACCATTTTCCACATTTCTGAAGCATGACTTAATGGGGGGGTGTTATCTCTTTTGTCGAAAATCAGCCGTTTTTGCTCGAACATTAAATGCCTCCAAATGGTATTTAATTAACTTCCCGGGGTGAAGAAACCCTTTTTGAGAACTCAGAGTGAGTAAATTGGCCATTTTCATGCACTTTTAACCATTCCATAAATCTTGTGTTTTGGGCCCCTGGAAGCATGAAAATCACTTTAAACATGCTAATTTTAGCTCTAACACTGACGATCCACCTACAAATGTGAACTGACGTTCAAAAATAAAACATTTGAAAACGGACCATTTCCCACATTTCTGAAGCATGACGTAATGGGGGGGTGTTATCTCTTTTGTCGAAAATCAGCCGTTTTTGCTCGAACATTAAATGCCTCCAAATGGTATTTAATTAACTTCCCGGGGTGAAGAAACCCTTTTTGAGAACTCAGAGTGAGTAAATTGGCCATTTTCATGCACTTTTAACCATTCCATAAATCTTGTGTTTTGGGCCCCTGGAAGCATGAAAATCACTTTAAACATGCTAATTTTAGCTCTAACACTGATGATCCACCTACAAATGTGAACTGACGTTCAAAAATAAGACATTTGAAAACGGACCATTTTCCACATTTCTGAAGCATGACGTAATGGGGGGGTGTTATCTCTTTTGTCGAAAATCAGCCGTTTTTGCTCGAACATTAAATGCCTCCAAATGGTATTTAATTAACTTCCCGAGCCCCTGGAAGCATGAAAATCACTTTAAACATGCTAATTTTAGCTCTAACACTGATGATCCACCTACAAATGTGAACTGACGTTCAAAAATAAAACATTTGAAAACGGACCATTTTCCACATTTCTGAAGCATGACGTAATGCGGGGGTGTTATCTCTTTTGTCGAAAATCAGCCGTTTTTGCTCGAACATTAAATGCCTCCAAATGGTATTTAATTAACTTCCCGGGGTGAAGAAACCCTTTTTGAGAACTCAGAGTGAGTAAATTGGCCATTTTCATGCACTTTTAACCATTCCATAAATCTTGTGTTTTGGGCCCCTGGAAGCATGAAAATCACTTTAAACATGCTAATTTTAGCTCTAACACTGATGATCCACCTACAAATGTGAACTGACGTTCAAAAATAAAACATTTGAAAACGGACCATTTTCCACATTTCTGAAGCATGACGTAATGGGGGGGTGTTATCTCTTTTGTCGAAAATCAGCCGTTTTTGCTCGAACATTAAATGCCTCCAAATGGTATTTAATTAACTTCCCGAGCCCCTGGAAGCATGAAAATCACTTTAAACATGCTAATTTTAGCTCTAACACTGATGATCCACCTACAAATGTGAACTGACGTTCAAAAATAAAACATTTGAAAACGGACCATTTTCCACATTTCTGAAGCATGACGTAATGGGGGGGGTGTTATCTCTTTTGTCGAAAATCAGCCGTTTTTGCTCAAACATTAAATGCCTCCAAATGGTATTTAATTAACTTCCCGGGGTGAAGAAACCCTTTTTGAGAACTCAGAGTGAGTAAATTGGCCATTTTCATGCACTTTTAACCATTCCATAAATCTTGTGTTTTGGGCCCCTGGAAGCATGAAAATCACTTTAAACATGCTAATTTTAGCTCTAACACTGATGATCCACCTACAAATGTGAACTGACGTTCAAAAATAAAACATTTGAAAACGGACCATTTTCCACATTTCTGAAGCATGACGTAATGGGGGGGTGTTATCTCTTTTGTCGAAAATCAGCCGTTTTTGCTCGAACATTAAATGCCTCCAAATGGTATTTAATTAACTTCCCGAGCCCCTGGAAGCATGAAAATCACTTTAAACATGCTAATTTTAGCTCTAACACTGATGATCCACCTACAAATGTGAACTGACGTTCAAAAATAAAACATTTGAAAACGGACCATTTTCCACATTTCTGAAGCATGACGTAATGGGGGGGTGTTATCTCTTTTGTCGAAAATCAGCTGTTTTTGCTCGAACATTAAATGCCTCCAAATGGTATTTAATTAACTTCCCGGGGTGAAGAAACCCTTTTTGAGAACTCAGAGTGAGTAAATTGGCCATTTTCATGCACTTTTAACCATTCCATAAATCTTGTGTTTTGGGCCCCTGGAAGCATGAAAATCACTTTAAACATGCTAATTTTAGCTCTAACACTGATGATCCACCTACAAATGTGAACTGACGTTCAAAAATAAAACATTTGAAAACGGACCATTTTCCACATTTCTGAAGCATGACGTAATGGGGGGGTGTTATCTCTTTTGTCGAAAATCAGCCGTTTTTGCTCGAACATTAAATGCCTCCAAAAGGTATTTAATTAACTTCCCGAGCCCCTGGAAGCATGAAAATCACTTTAAACATGCTAATTTTAGCTCTAACACTGATGATCCACCTACAAATGTGAACTGACGTTCAAAAATAAAACATTTGAAAACGGACCATTTTCCACATTTCTGAAGCATGACGTAATGGGGGGGTGTTATCTCTTTTGTCAAAAATCAGCCGTTTTTGCTCGAACATTAAATGCCTCCAAATGGTATTTAATTAACTTCCCGGGGTGAAGAAACCCTTTTTGAGAACTCAGAGTGAGTAAATTGGCCATTTTCATGCACTTTTAACCATTCCATAAATATTGTGTTTTGGGCCCCTGGAAGCATGAAAATCACTTTAAACATGCTAATTTTAGCTCTAACACTGATGATCCACCTACAAATATGAACTGACGTTCAAAAATAAAACATTTGAAAACGGACCATTTTCCACATTTCTGAAGCATGACGTAATGGGGGGGTGTTATCTCTTTTGTCGAAAATCAGCCGTTTTTGCTCGAACATTAAATGCCTCCAAATGGTATTTAATTCACTTCCCGAGCCCCTGAAAGCATGAAAATCACTTTAAACATGCTAATTTTAGCTCTAACACTGATGATCCACCTACAAATGTGAACTGACGTTCAAAAATAAAACATTTGAAAACGGACAATTTTCCACATTTCTGAAGCATGACGTAATGTGGGGTGTTATCTCTTTTGTCGAAAATCAGCCGTTTTTGCTCGAACATTAAATGCCTCCAAATGGTATTTAATTAACTTCCCGAGCCCCTGGAAGCATGAAAATCACTTTAAACAAGCTAATTTTAGCTCTAACACTGATGATCCACCTACAAATGTGAACTGACGTTCAAAAATAAAACATTTGAAAACGGACCATTTTCCACATTTCTGAAGCATGACGTAATGGGGGGGGGTGTTATCTCTTTTGTCGAAAATCAGCCGTTTTTGCTCGAACATTAAATGCCTCCAAATGGTATTTAATTAACTTCCCGGGGTGAAGAAACCCTTTTTGAGAACTCAGAGTGAGTAAATTGGCCATTTTCATGCACTTTTAACCATTCCATAAATCTTGTGTTTTGGGCCCCTGGAAGCATGAAAATCACTTTAAACATGCTAATTTTAGCTCTAACACTGATGATCCACCTACAAATGTGAACTGACGTTCAAAAATAAAACATTTGAAAACGGACCATTTTCCACATTTCTGAAGCATGACGTAATGGGGGGGTGTTATCTCTTTTGTCGAAAATCAGCCGTTTTTGCTCGAACATTAAATGCCTCCAATAGTATTTAATTAACTTCCCGGGGTGAAGAAACCCTTTTTGAGAACTCAGAATGTGAGTAAATTGGCCATTTTCATGCACTTTTAACCATTCCATAAATCTTGTGTTTTGGGCCCCTGGAAGCATGAAAATCACTTTAAACATGCTAATTTTAGCTCTAACACTGATGATCCACCTACAAATGTGAACTGACGTTCAAAAATAAAACATTTGAAAACGGACCATTTTCCACATTTCTGAAGCATGACGTAATGGGGGGGTGTTATCTCTTTTGTCGAAAATCAGCCGTTTTTGCTCGAACATTAAATGCCTCCAAATGGTATTTAATTAACTTCCCGAGCCCCTGGAAGCATGAAAATCACTTTAAACATGCTAATTTTAGCTCTAACACTGATGATCCACCTACAAATGTGAACTGACGTTCAAAAATAAAACATTTGAAAACGGACCATTTTCCACATTTCTGAAGCATGACGTAATGGGGGGGTGTTATCTCTTTTGTCGAAAATCAGCTGTTTTTGCTCGAACATTAAATGCCTCCAAATGGTATTTAATTAACTTCCCGGGGTGAAGAAACCCTTTTTGAGAACTCAGAGTGAGTAAATTGGCCATTTTCATGCACTTTTAACCATTCCATAAATCTTGTGTTTTGGGCCCCTGGAAGCATGAAAATCACTTTAAACATGCTAATTTTAGCTCTAACACTGATGATCCACCTACAAATGTGAACTGACGTTCAAAAATAAAACATTTGAAAACGGACCATTTTCCACATTTCTGAAGCATGACGTAATGGGGGGGTGTTATCTCTTTTGTCGAAAATCAGCCGTTTTTGCTCGAACATTAAATGCCTCCAAATGGTATTTAATTCACTTCCCGAGCCCCTGGAAGCATGAAAATCACTTTAAACATGCTAATTTTAGCTCTAACACTGATGATCCACCTACAAATGTGAACTGACGTTCAAAAATAAAACATTTGAAAACGGACCATTTTCCACATTTCTGAAGCATGACGTAATGGGGGGGTGTTATCTCTTTTGTCGAAAATCAGCAGTTTTTGCTCGAACATTAAATGCCTCCAAATGGTATTTAATTAACTTCCCGAGCCCCTGGAAGCATGAAAATCACTTTAAACATGCTAATTTTAGCTCTAACACTGATGATCCACCTACAAATGTGAACTGACGTTCAAAAATAAAACATTTGAAAACGGACCATTTTCCACATTTCTGAAGCATGACGTAATGGGGGGGTGTTATCTCTTTTGTCGAAAATCAGCCGTTTTTGCTCGAACATTAAATGCCTCCAAATGGTATTTATTTCACTTCCCGGGGTGAAGAAACCCTTTTTGAGAACTCAGAGTGAGTAAATTGGCCATTTTCATGCACTTTTAACCATTCCATAAATCTTGTGTTTTGGGCCCCTGGAAGCATGAAAATCACTTTAAACAAGCTAATTTTAGCTCTAACACTGATGATCCACCTACAAATGTGAACTGACGTTCAAAAATAAAACATTTGAAAACGGACCATTTTCCACATTTCTGAAGCATGACGTAATGGGGGGGATGTTATCTCTTTTGTCGAAAATCAGCCGTTTTTGCTCGAACATTAAATGCCTCCAAATGGTATTTAATTAACTTCCCGGGGTGAAGAAACCCTTTTTGAGAACTCAGAGTGAGTAAATTGGCCATTTTCATGCACTTTTAACCATTCCATAAATCTTGTGTTTTGGGCCCCTGGAAGCATGAAAATCACTTTAAACATGCTAATTTTAGCTCTAACACTGATGATCCACCTACAAATGTGAACTGACGTTCAAAAATAAAACATTTGAAAACGGACCATTTTCCACATTTCTGAAGCATGACGTAATGGGGGGGTGTTATCTCTTTTGTCGAAAATCAGCCGTTTTTGCTCGAACATTAAATGCCTCCAAAAGGTATTTAATTAACTTCCCGAGCCCCTGGAAGCATGAAAATCACTTTAAACATGCTCATTTTAGCTCTAACACTGATGATCCACCTACAAATGTGAACTGACGTTCAAAAATAAAACATTTGAAAACGGACCATTTTCCACATTTCTGAAGCATGACGTAATGGGGGGGTGTTATCTCTTTTGTCGAAAATCAGCCGTTTTTGCTCGAACATTAAATGCCTCCAAATGGTATTTAATTAACTTCCCGGGGTGAAGAAACCCTTTTTGAGAACTCAGAGTGAGTAAATTGGCCATTTTCATGCACTTTTAACCATTCCATAAATATTGTGTTTTGGGCCCCTGGAAGCATGAAAATCACTTTAAACATGCTAATTTTAGCTCTAACACTGATGATCCACCTACAAATGTGAACTGACGTTCAAAAATAAAACATTTGAAAACGGACCATTTTCCACATTTCTGAAGCATGACGTAATGGGGGGGTGTTATCTCTTTTGTCGAAAATCAGCCGTTTTTGCTCGAACATTAAATGCCTCCAAATGGTATTTAATTCACTTCCCGAGCCCCTGGAAGCATGAAAATCACTTTAAACATGCTAATTTTAGCTCTAACACTGATGATCCACCTACAAATGTGAACTGACGTTCAAAAATAAAACATTTGAAAACGGACCATTTTCCACATTTCTGAAGCATGACGTAATGGGGGGGTGTTATCTCTTTTGTCGAAAATCAGCCGTTTTTGCTCGAACATTAAATGCCTCCAAATGGTATTTAATTAACTTCCCGGGGTGAAGAAACCCTTTTTGAGAACTCAGAGTGAGTAAATTGGCCATTTTCATGCACTTTTAACCATTCCATAAATCTTGAGTTTTGGGCCCCTGGAAGCATGAAAATCACTTTAAACATGCTAATTTTAGCTCTAACACTGATGATCCACCTACAAATGTGAACTGACGTTCAAAAATAAAACATTTGAAAACGGACCATTTTCCACATTTCTGAAGCATGACGTAATGGGGGGGTGTTATCTCTTTTGTCGAAAATCAGCTGTTTTTGCTCGAACATTAAATGCCTCCAAATGGTATTTAATTAACTTCCCGAGCCCCTGGAAGCATGAGAATCACTTTAAACATGCTAATTTTAGCTCTAACACTGATGATCCACCTACAAATGTGAACTGACGTTCAAAAATAAAACATTTGAAAACGGACCATTTTCCACATTTCTGAAGCATGACGTAATGGGGGGGTGTTATCTCTTTTGTCGAAAATCAGCCGTTTTTGCTCGAACATTAAATGCCTCCAAATGGTATTTAATTAACTTCCCGGGGTGAAGAAACCCTTTTTGAGAACTCAGAGTGAGTAAATTGGCCATTTTCATGCACTTTTAACCATTCCATAAATCTTGTGTTTTGGGCCCCTGGAAGCATGAAAATCACTTTAAACATGCTAATTTTAGCTCTAACACTGATGATCCACCTACAAATGTGAACTGACGTTCAAAAATAAAACATTTGAAAACGGACCATTTTCCACATTTCTGAAGCATGACGTAATGGGGGGGTGTTATCTCTTTTGTCGAAAATCAGCCGTTTTTGCTCGAACATTAAATGCCTCCAAAAGGTATTTAATTAACTTCCCGAGCCCCTGGAAGCATGAAAATCACTTTAAACATGCTCATTTTAGCTCTAACACTGATGATCCACCTACAAATGTGAACTGACGTTCAAAAATAAAACATTTGAAAACGGACCATTTTCCACATTTCTGAAGCATGACGTAATGGGGGGGTGTTATCTCTTTTGTCGAAAATCAGCCGTTTTTGCTCGAACATTAAATGCCTCCAAATGGTATTTAATTAACTTCCCGGGGTGAAGAAACCCTTTTTGAGAACTCAGAGTGAGTAAATTGGCCATTTTCATGCACTTTTAACCATTCCATAAATATTGTGTTTTGGGCCCCTGGAAGCATGAAAATCACTTTAAACATGCTAATTTTAGCTCTAACACTGATGATCCACCTACAAATGTGAACTGACGTTCAAAAATAAAACATTTGAAAACGGACCATTTTCCACATTTCTGAAGCATGACGTAATGGGGGGGTGTTATCTCTTTTGTCGAAAATCAGCCGTTTTTGCTCGAACATTAAATGCCTCCAAATGGTATTTAATTCACTTCCCGAGCCCCTGGAAGCATGAAAATCACTTTAAACATGCTAATTTTAGCTCTAACACTGATGATCCACCTACAAATGTGAACTGACGTTCAAAAATAAAACATTTGAAAACGGACCATTTTCCACATTTCTGAAGCATGACGTAATGGGGGGGTGTTATCTCTTTTGTCGAAAATCAGCAGTTTTTGCTCGAACATTAAATGCCTCCAAATGGTATTTAATTAACTTCCCGAGCCCCTGGAAGCATGAAAATCACTTTAAACATGCTAATTTTAGCTCTAACACTGATGATCCACCTACAAATGTGAACTGACGTTCAAAAATAAAACATTTGAAAACGGACCATTTTCCACATTTCTGAAGCATGACGTAATGGGGGGGTGTTATCTCTTTTGTCGAAAATCAGCCGTTTTTGCTCGAACATTAAATGCCTCCAAATGGTATTTATTTCACTTCCCGGGGTGAAGAAACCCTTTTTGAGAACTCAGAGTGAGTAAATTGGCCATTTTCATGCACTTTTAACCATTCCATAAATCTTGTGTTTTGGGCCCCTGGAAGCATGAAAATCACTTTAAACAAGCTAATTTTAGCTCTAACACTGATGATCCACCTACAAATGTGAACTGACGTTCAAAAATAAAACATTTGAAAACGGACCATTTTCCACATTTCTGAAGCATGACGTAATGGGGGGGATGTTATCTCTTTTGTCGAAAATCAGCCGTTTTTGCTCGAACATTAAATGCCTCCAAATGGTATTTAATTAACTTCCCGGGGTGAAGAAACCCTTTTTGAGAACTCAGAGTGAGTAAATTGGCCATTTTCATGCACTTTTAACCATTCCATAAATCTTGTGTTTTGGGCCCCTGGAAGCATGAAAATCACTTTAAACATGCTAATTTTAGCTCTAACACTGATGATCCACCTACAAATGTGAACTGACGTTCAAAAATAAAACATTTGAAAACGGACCATTTTCCACATTTCTGAAGCATGACGTAATGGGGGGGTGTTATCTCTTTTGTCGAAAATCAGCCGTTTTTGCTCGAACATTAAATGCCTCCAAAAGGTATTTAATTAACTTCCCGAGCCCCTGGAAGCATGAAAATCACTTTAAACATGCTCATTTTAGCTCTAACACTGATGATCCACCTACAAATGTGAACTGACGTTCAAAAATAAAACATTTGAAAACGGACCATTTTCCACATTTCTGAAGCATGACGTAATGGGGGGGTGTTATCTCTTTTGTCGAAAATCAGCCGTTTTTGCTCGAACATTAAATGCCTCCAAATGGTATTTAATTAACTTCCCGGGGTGAAGAAACCCTTTTTGAGAACTCAGAGTGAGTAAATTGGCCATTTTCATGCACTTTTAACCATTCCATAAATATTGTGTTTTGGGCCCCTGGAAGCATGAAAATCACTTTAAACATGCTAATTTTAGCTCTAACACTGATGATCCACCTACAAATGTGAACTGACGTTCAAAAATAAAACATTTGAAAACGGACCATTTTCCACATTTCTGAAGCATGACGTAATGGGGGGGTGTTATCTCTTTTGTCGAAAATCAGCCGTTTTTGCTCGAACATTAAATGCCTCCAAATGGTATTTAATTCACTTCCCGAGCCCCTGGAAGCATGAAAATCACTTTAAACATGCTAATTTTAGCCCTAACACTGATGATCCACCTACAAATGTGAACTGACGTTCAAAAATAAAACATTTGAAAACGGACCATTTTCCACATTTCTGAAGCATGACGTAATGGGGGGGTGTTATCTCTTTTGTCGAAAATCAGCAGTTTTTGCTCGAACATTAAATGCCTCCAAATGGTATTTAATTAACTTCCCGAGCCCCTGGAAGCATGAAAATCACTTTAAACATGCTAATTTTAGCTCTAACACTGATGATCCACCTACAAATGTGAACTGACGTTCAAAAATAAAACATTTGAAAACGGACCATTTTCCACATTTCTGAAGCATGACGTAATGGGGGGGTGTTATCTCTTTTGTCGAAAATCAGCCGTTTTTGCTCGAACATTAAATGCCTCCAAATGGTATTTATTTCACTTCCCGGGGTGAAGAAACCCTTTTTGAGAACTCAGAGTGAGTAAATTGGCCATTTTCATGCACTTTTAACCATTCCATAAATCTTGTGTTTTGGGCCCCTGGAAGCATGAAAATCACTTTAAACAAGCTAATTTTAGCTCTAACACTGATGATCCACCTACAAATGTGAACTGACGTTCAAAAATAAAACATTTGAAAACGGACCATTTTCCACATTTCTGAAGCATGACGTAATGGGGGGGATGTTATCTCTTTTGTCGAAAATCAGCCGTTTTTGCTCGAACATTAAATGCCTCCAAATGGTATTTAATTAACTTCCCGGGGTGAAGAAACCCTTTTTGAGAACTCAGAGTGAGTAAATTGGCCATTTTCATGCACTTTTAACCATTCCATAAATCTTGTGTTTTGGGCCCCTGGAAGCATGAAAATCACTTTAAACATGCTAATTTTAGCTCTAACACTGATGATCCACCTACAAATGTGAACTGACGTTCAAAAATAAAACATTTGAAAACGGACCATTTTCCACATTTCTGAAGCATGACGTAATGGGGGGGTGTTATCTCTTTTGTCGAAAATCAGCCGTTTTTGCTCGAACATTAAATGCCTCCAATAGTATTTAATTAACTTCCCGGGGTGAAGAAACCCTTTTTGAGAACTCAGAATGTGAGTAAATTGGCCATTTTCATGCACTTTTAACCATTCCATAAATCTTGTGTTTTGGACCCCTGGAAGCATGAAAATCACTTTAAACATGCTAATTTTAGCTCTAACACTGATGATCCACCTACAAATGTGAACTGACGTTCAAAAATAAAACATTTGAAAACGGACCATTTTCCACATTTCTGAAGCATGACGTAATGGGGGGGTGTTATCTCTTTTGTCGAAAATCAGCCGTTTTTGCTCGAACATTAAATGCCTCCAAATGGTATTTAATTAACTTCCCGAGCCCCTGGAAGCATGAAAATCACTTTAAACATGCTAATTTTAGCTCTAACACTGATGATCCACCTACAAATGTGAACTGACGTTCAAAAATAAAACATTTGAAAACGGACCATTTTCCACATTTCTGAAGCATGACGTAATGGGGGGGGTGTTATCTCTTTTGTCGAAAATCAGCCGTTTTTGCTCGAACATTAAATGCCTCCAAAAGGTATTTAATTAACTTCCCGGGGTGAAGAAACCCTTTTTGAGAACTCAGAGTGAGTAAATTGGCCATTTTCATGCACTTTTAACCATTCCATAAATATTGTGTTTTGGGCCCCTGGAAGCATGAAAATCACTTTAAACATGCTAATTTTAGCTCTAACACTGATGATCCACCTACAAATGTGAACTGACGTTCAAAAATAAAACATTTGAAAACGGACCATTTTCCACATTTCTGAAGCATGACGTAATGGGGGGGTGTTATCTCTTTTGTCGAAAATCAGCCGTTTTTGCTCGAACATTAAATGCCTCCAAATGGTATTTAATTCACTTCCCGAGCCCCTGGAAGCATGAAAATCACTTTAAACATGCTAATTTTAGCTCTAACACTGATGATCCACCTACAAATGTGAACTGACGTTCAAAAATAAAACATTTGAAAACGGACCATTTTCCACATTTCTGAAGCATGACGTAATGGGGGGGTGTTATCTCTTTTGTCGAAAATCAGCAGTTCTTGCTCGAACATTAAATGCCTCCAAATGGTATTTAATTAACTTCCCGAGCCCCTGGAAGCATGAAAATCACTTTAAACATGCTAATTTTAGCTCTAACACTGATGATCCACCTACAAATGTGAACTGACGTTCAAAAATAAAACATTTGAAAACGGACCATTTTCCACATTTCTGAAGCATGACGTAATGGGGGGGTGTTATCTCTTTTGTCGAAAATCAGCCGTTTTTGCTCGAACATTAAATGCCTCCAAATGGTATTTATTTCACTTCCCGGGGTGAAGAAACCCTTTTTGAGAACTCAGAGTGAGTAAATTGGCCATTTTCATGCACTTTTAACCATTCCATAAATCTTGTGTTTTGGGCCCCTGGAAGCATGAAAATCACTTTAAACATGCTAATTTTAGCTCTAACACTGATGATCCACCTACAAATGTGAACTGACGTTCAAAAATAAAACATTTGAAAACGGACCATTTTCCACATTTCTGAAGCATGACTTAATGGGGGGTGTTATCTCTTTTGTCGAAAATCAGCCGTTTTTGCTCGAACATTAAATGCCTCCAAATGGTATTTAATTAACTTCCCGAGCCCCTGGAAGCATGAAAATCACATTAAACAAGCTAATTTTAGCTCTAACACTGATGATCCACCTACAAATGTGAACTGACGTTCAAAAATAAAACATTTGAAAACGGACCATTTTCCACATTTCTGAAGCATGACGTAATGGGGGGGTGTTATCTCTTTTGTCGAAAATCAGCCGTTTTTGCTCGAACATTAAATGCCTCCAAATGGTATTTAATTAACTTCCCGGGGTGAAGAAACCCTTTTTGAGAACTCAGAGTGAGTAAATTGGCCATTTTCATGCACTTTTAACCATTCCATAAATCTTGTGTTTTGGGCCCCTGGAAGCATGAAAATCACTTTAAACATGCTAATTTTAGCTCTAACACTGATGATCCACCTACAAATGTGAACTGACGTTCAAAAATAAAACATTTGAAAACGGACCATTTTCCACATTTCTGAAGCATGACGTAATGGGGGGGTGTTATCTCTTTTGTCGAAAATCAGCCGTTTTTGCTCGAACATTAAATGCCTCCAATAGTATTTAATTAACTTCCCGGGGTGAAGAAACCCTTTTTGAGAACTCAGAATGTGAGTAAATTGGCCATTTTCATGCACTTTTAACCATTCCATAAATCTTGTGTTTTGGGCCCCTGGAAGCATGAAAATCACTTTAAACATGCTAATTTTAGCTCTAACACTGATGATCCACCTACAAATGTGAACTGACGTTCAAAAATAAAACATTTGAAAACGGACCATTTTCCACATTTCTGAAGCATGACGTAATGGGGGGGTGTTATCTCTTTTGTCGAAAATCAGCCGTTTTTGCTCGAACATTAAATGCCTCCAAATGGTATTTAATTAACTTCCCGAGCCCCTGGAAGCATGAAAATCACTTTAAACATGCTAATTTTAGCTCTAACACTGATGATCCACCTACAAATGTGAACTGACGTTCAAAAATAAAACATTTGAAAACGGACCATTTTCCACATTTCTGAAGCATGACGTAATGGGGGGGTGTTATCTCTTTTGTCGAAAATCAGCCGTTTTTGCTCGAACATTAAATGCCTCCAAATGGTATTTATTTCACTTCCCGAGCCCCTGGAAGCATGAAAATCACTTTAAACATGCTAATTTTAGCTCTAACACTGATGATCCACCTACAAATGTGAACTGACGTTCAAAAATAAAACATTGGAAAACGGACCATTTTCCACATTTCTGAAGCATGACGTAATGGGGGGGTGTTATCTCTTTTGTCGAAAATCAGCCGTTTTTGCTCGAACATTAAATGCCTCCAAATGGTATTTAATTAACTTCCCGGGGTGAAGAAACCCTTTTTGAGAACTCAGAGTGAGTAAATTGGCCATTTTCATGCACTTTTAACCATTCCATAAATCTTGTGTTTTGGGCCCCTGGAAGCATGAAAATCACTTTAAACATGCTAATTTTAGCTCTAACACTGATGATCCACCTACAAATGTGAACTGACGTTCAAAAATAAAACATTTGAAAACGGACCATTTTCCACATTTCTGAAGCATGACGTAATGGGGGGGTGTTATCTCTTTTGTCGAAAATCAGCCGTTTTTGCTCGAACATTAAATGCCTCCAAATGGTATTTAATTAACTTCCCGAGCCCCTGGAAGCATGAAAATCACTTTAAACATGCTAATTTTAGCTCTAACACTGATGATCCACCTACAAATGTGAACTGACGTTCTAAAATAAAACATTTGAAAACGGACCATTTTCCACATTTCTGAAGCATGACGTAATGGGGGGGTGTTATCTCTTTTGTCGAAAATCAGCCGTTTTTGCTCGAACATTAAATGCCTCCAAAAGGTATTTAATTAACTTCCCGGGGTGAAGAAACCCTTTTTGAGAACTCAGAGTGAGTAAATTGGCCATTTTCATGCACTTTTAACCATTCCATAAATATTGTGTTTTGGGCCCCTGGAAGCATGAAAATCACTTTAAACATGCTAATTTTAGCTCTAACACTGATGATCCACCTACAAATGTGAACTGACGTTCAAAAATAAAACATTTGAAAACGGACCATTTTCCACATTTCTGAAGCATGACGTAATGGGGGGGTGTTATCTCTTTTGTCGAAAATCAGCCGTTTTTGCTCGAACATTAAATGCCTCCAAATGGTATTTAATTCACTTCCCGAGCCCCTGGAAGCATGAAAATCACTTTAAACATGCTAATTTTAGCTCTAACACTGATGATCCACCTACAAATGTGAACTGACGTTCAAAAATAAAACATTTGAAAACGGACCATTTTCCACATTTCTGAAGCATGACGTAATGGGGGGGTGTTATCTCTTTTGTCGAAAATCAGCAGTTCTTGCTCGAACATTAAATGCCTCCAAATGGTATTTAATTAACTTCCCGAGCCCCTGGAAGCATGAAAATCACTTTAAACATGCTAATTTTAGCTCTAACACTGATGATCCACCTACAAATGTGAACTGACGTTCAAAAATAAAACATTTGAAAACAGACCATTTTCCACATTTCTGAAGCATGACGTAATGGGGGGGTGTTATCTCTTTTGTCGAAAATCAGCCGTTTTTGCTCGAACATTAAATGCCTCCAAATGGTATTTATTTCACTTCCCGGGGTGAAGAAACCCTTTTTGAGAACTCAGAGTGAGTAAATTGGCCATTTTCATGCACTTTTAACCATTCCATAAATCTTGTGTTTTGGGCCCCTGGAAGCATGAAAATCACTTTAAACATGCTAATTTTAGCTCTAACACTGATGATCCACCTACAAATGTGAACTGACGTTCAAAAATAAAACATTTGAAAACGGACCATTTTCCACATTTCTGAAGCATGACTTAATGGGGGGTGTTATCTCTTTTGTCGAAAATCAGCCGTTTTTGCTCGAACATTAAATGCCTCCAAATGGTATTTAATTAACTTCCCGAGCTCCTGGAAGCATGAAAATCACTTTAAACAAGCTAATTTTAGCTCTAACACTGATGATCCACCTACAAATGTGAACTGACGTTCAAAAATAAAACATTTGAAAACGGACCATTTTCCACATTTCTGAAGCATGACGTAATGGGGGGGTGTTATCTCTTTTGTCGAAAATCAGCCGTTTTTGCTCGAACATTAAATGCCTCCAAATGGTATTTAATTAACTTCCCGGGGTGAAGAAACCCTTTTTGAGAACTCAGAGTGAGTAAATTGGCCATTTTCATGCACTTTTAACCATTCCATAAATCTTGTGTTTTGGGCCCCTGGAAGCATGAAAATCACTTTAAACATGCTAATTTTAGCTCTAACACTGATGATCCACCTACAAATGTGAACTGACGTTCAAAAATAAAACATTTGAAAACGGACCATTTTCCACATTTCTGAAGCATGACGTAATGGGGGGGTGTTATCTCTTTTGTCGAAAATCAGCCGTTTTTGCTCGAACATTAAATGCCTCCAATAGTATTTAATTAACTTCCCGGGGTGAAGAAACCCTTTTTGAGAACTCAGAATGTGAGTAAATTGGCCATTTTCATGCACTTTTAACCATTCCATAAATCTTGTGTTTTGGGCCCCTGGAAGCATGAAAATCACTTTAAACATGCTAATTTTAGCTCTAACACTGATGATCCACCTACAAATGTGAACTGACGTTCAAAAATAAAACATTTGAAAACGGACCATTTTCCACATTTCTGAAGCATGACGTAATGGGGGGGTGTTATCTCTTTTGTCGAAAATCAGCCGTTTTTGCTCGAACATTAAATGCCTCCAAATGGTATTTAATTAACTTCCCGAGCCCCTGGAAGCATGAAAATCACTTTAAACATGCTAATTTTAGCTCTAACACTGATGATCCACCTACAAATGTGAACTGACGTTCAAAAATAAAACATTTGAAAACGGACCATTTTCCACATTTCTGAAGCATGACGTAATGGGGGGGTGTTATCTCTTTTGTCGAAAATCAGCCGTTTTTGCTCGAACATTAAATGCCTCCAAATGGTATTTATTTCACTTCCCGGGGTGAAGAAACCCTTTTTGAGAACTCAGAGTGAGTAAATTGGCCATTTTCATGCACTTTTAACCATTCCATAAATCTTGTGTTTTGGGCCCCTGGAAGCATGAAAATCACTTTAAACATGCTAATTTTAGCTCTAACACTGATGATCCACCTACAAATGTGAACTGACGTTCAAAAATAAAACATTTGAAAACGGACCATTTTCCACATTTCTGAAGCATGACGTAATGGGGGGGTGTTATCTCTTTTGTCGAAAATCAGCCGTTTTTGCTCGAACATTAAATGCCTCCAAATGGTATTTAATTAACTTCCCGAGCCCCTGGAAGCATGAAAATCACTTTAAACATGCTAATTTTAGATCTAACACTGATGATCCACCTACAAATGTGAACTGACGTTCAAAAATAAAACATTTAAAAAAACGGACCATTTTCCACATTTCTAAAGCATGACGTAATGGGGGGTGTTATCTCTTTTGTCGAAAATCAGCCGTTTTTGCTCGAACATTAAATGCCTCCAAATGGTATTTAATTAACTTCCCGGGGTGAAGAAACCCTTTTTGAGAACTCAGAGTGAGTAAATTGGCCATTTTCATGCACTTTTAACTATTCCATAAATCTTGTGTTTTGGGCCCCTGGAAGCATGAAAATCACTTTAAACATGCTAATTTTAGCTCTAACACTGATGATCCACCTACAAATGTGAACTGACGTTCAAAAATAAAACATTTGAAAACGGACCATTTTCCACATTTCTGAAGCATGACGTAATGGGGGGGTGTTATCTCTTTTGTCGAAAATCAGCCGTTTTTGCTCGAACATTAAATGCCTCCAAATGGTATTTAATTAACTTCCCGAGCCCCTGGAAGCATGAAAATCACTTTAAACATGCTAATTTTAGCTCTAACACTGATGATCCACCTACAAATGTGAACTGACGTTCAAAAATAAAACATTTGAAAACGGACCATTTTCCACATTTCTGAAGCATGACGTAATGGGGGGGTGTTATCTCTTTTGTCGAAAATCAGCCGTTTTTGCTCGAACATTAAATGCCTCCAAATGGTATTTAATTAACTTCCCGAGCCCCTGGAAGCATGAAAATCACTTTAAACATGCTAATTTTAGCTCTAGCACTGATGATCCACCTACAAATGTGAACTGACGTTCAAAAATAAAACATTTGAAAACTGACCATTTTCCACATTTCTGAAGCATGACGTAATGGGGGGGTGTTATCTCTTTTGTCGAAAATCAGCCGTTTTTGCGCGAACATTAAATGCCTCCAAATGGTATTTAATTAACTTCCCGGGGTGAAGAAACCCTTTTTGAGAACTCAGAGTGAGTAAATTGGCCATTTTCATGCACTTTTAACCATTCCATAAATCTTGTGTTTTGGACCCCTGGAAGCATGAAAATCACTTTAAACATGCTAATTTTAGCTCTAACACTGATGATCCACCTAAAAATGTGAACTGACGTTCAAAAATAAAACATTTGAAAACGGACCATTTTCCACATTTCTGAAGCATGACGTAATGGGGGGGGTGTTATCTCTTTTGTCGAAAATCAGCCGTTTTTGCTCGAACATTAAATGCCTCCAAATGGTATTTAATTAACTTCCCGAGCCCCTGGAAGCATGAAAATCACTTTAAACATGCTAATTTTAGCTCTAACACTGATGATCCACCTACAAATGTGAACTGACGTTCAAAAATAAAACATTTGAAAACGGACCATTTTCCACATTTCTGAAGCATGACGTAATGGGGGGGTGTTATCTCTTTTGTTGAAAATCAGCCATTTTTGCTCGAACATTAAATGCCTCCAAATGGTATTTAATTAACTTCCCAAGCCCCTGGAAGCATGAAAATCACTTTAAACATGCTAATTTTAGCTCTAACACTGATGATCCACCTACAAATGTGAACTGACGTTCAAAAATAAAACATTTGAAAACGGACCATTTTCCACATTTCTGAAGCATGACATAATGGGGGGGTGTTATCTCTTTTGTCGAAAATCAGCCGTTTTTGCTCGAACATTAAATGCCTCCAAATGGTATTTAATTAACTTCCCGAGCCCCTGGAAGCATGAAAATCACTTTAAACATGCTAATTTTAGCTCTAACACTGATGATCCACCTACAAATGTGAACTGACGTTCAAAAATAAAACATTTGAAAACTGACCATTTTCCACATTTCTGAAGCATGACGTAATGGGGGGGTGTTATCTCTTTTGTCGAAAATCAGCCGTTTTTGCTCGAACATTAAATGCCTCCAAATGGTATTTAATTAACTTCCCGGGGTGAAGAAACCCTTTTTGAGAACTCAGAGTGAGTAAATTGGCCATTTTCATGCACTTTTAACCATTCCATAAATCTTGTGTTTTGGGCCCCTGGAATCATGCAAATCACTTTAAACATGCTAATTTTAGCTCTAACACTGATGATCCACCTACAAATGTGAACTGACGTTCAAAAATAAAACATTTGAAAACGGACCATTTTCCACATTTCTGAAGCATGACGTAATGGGGGGGTGTTATCTCTTTTGTCGAAAATCAGCCGTTTTTGCTCGAACATTAAATGCCTCCAAATGGTATTTAATTAACTTCCCGGGGTGAAGAAACCCTTTTTGAGAACTCAGAGTGAGTAAATTGGCCATTTTCATGCACTTTTAACCATTCCATAAATCTTGTGTTTTGGGCCCCTGGAAGCATGAAAATCACTTTAAACATGCTAATTTTAGCTCTAAAACTGATGATCCACCTACAAATGTGAACTGACGTTCAAAAATAAAACATTTGAAAACGGACCATTTTCCACATTTCTGAAGCATGACGTAATGGGGGGGTGTTATCTCTTTTGTCGAAAATCAGCCGTTTTTGCTCGAACATTAAATGCCTCCAAATGGTATTTATTTCACTTCCCGAGCCCCTGGAAGCATGAAAATCACTTTAAACATGCTAATTTTAGCTCTAACACTGATGATCCACCTACAAATGTGAACTGACGTTCAAAAATAAAACATTTGAAAACGGACCATTTTCCACATTTCTGAAGCATGACGTAATGGGGGGGTGTTATCTCTTTTGTCGAAAATCAGCCGTTTTTGCGCGAACATTAAATGCCTCCAAATGGTATTTAATTAACTTCCCGGGGTGAAGAAACCCTTTTTGAGAACTCAGAGTGAGTAAATTGGCCATTTTCATGCACTTTTAACCATTCCATAAATCTTGTGTTTTGGACCCCTGGAAGCATGAAAATCACTTTAAACATGCTAATTTTAGCTCTAACACTGATGATCCACCTAAAAATGTGAACTGACGTTCAAAAATAAAACATTTGAAAACGGACCATTTTCCACATTTCTGAAGCATGACGTAATGGGGGGGGTGTTATCTCTTTTGTCGAAAATCAGCCGTTTTTGCTCGAACATTAAATGCCTCCAAATGGTATTTAATTAACTTCCCGAGCCCCTGGAAGCATGAAAATCACTTTAAACATGCTAATTTTAGCTCTAACACTGATGATCCACCTACAAATGTGAACTGACGTTCAAAAATAAAACATTTGAAAACGGACCATTTTCCACATTTCTGAAGCATGACGTAATGGGGGGGTGTTATCTCTTTTGTTGAAAATCAGCCATTTTTGCTCGAACATTAAATGCCTCCAAATGGTATTTAATTAACTTCCCAAGCCCCTGGAAGCATGAAAATCACTTTAAACATGCTAATTTTAGCTCTAACACTGATGATCCACCTACAAATGTGAACTGACGTTCAAAAATAAAACATTTGAAAACGGACCATTTTCCACATTTCTGAAGCATGACATAATGGGGGGGTGTTATCTCTTTTGTCGAAAATCAGCCGTTTTTGCTCGAACATTAAATGCCTCCAAATGGTATTTAATTAACTTCCCGAGCCCCTGGAAGCATGAAAATCACTTTAAACATGCTAATTTTAGCTCTAACACTGATGATCCACCTACAAATGTGAACTGACGTTCAAAAATAAAACATTTGAAAACTGACCATTTTCCACATTTCTGAAGCATGACGTAATGGGGGGGTGTTATCTCTTTTGTCGAAAATCAGCCGTTTTTGCTCGAACATTAAATGCCTCCAAATGGTATTTAATTAACTTCCCGGGGTGAAGAAACCCTTTTTGAGAACTCAGAGTGAGTAAATTGGCCATTTTCATGCACTTTTAACCATTCCATAAATCTTGTGTTTTGGGCCCCTGGAATCATGCAAATCACTTTAAACATGCTAATTTTAGCTCTAACACTGATGATCCACCTACAAATGTGAACTGACGTTCAAAAATAAAACATTTGAAAACGGACCATTTTCCACATTTCTGAAGCATGACGTAATGGGGGGGTGTTATCTCTTTTGTCGAAAATCAGCCGTTTTTGCTCGAACATTAAATGCCTCCAAATGGTATTTAATTAACTTCCCGGGGTGAAGAAACCCTTTTTGAGAACTCAGAGTGAGTAAATTGGCCATTTTCATGCACTTTTAACCATTCCATAAATCTTGTGTTTTGGGCCCCTGGAAGCATGAAAATCACTTTAAACATGCTAATTTTAGCTCTAAAACTGATGATCCACCTACAAATGTGAACTGACGTTCAAAAATAAAACATTTGAAAACGGACCATTTTCCACATTTCTGAAGCATGACGTAATGGGGGGGTGTTATCTCTTTTGTCGAAAATCAGCCGTTTTTGCTCGAACATTAAATGCCTCCAAATGGTATTTATTTCACTTCCCGAGCCCCTGGAAGCATGAAAATCACTTTAAACATGCTAATTTTAGCTCTAACACTGATGATCCACCTACAAATGTGAACTGACGTTCAAAAATAAAACATTTGAAAACGGACCATTTTCCACATTTCTGAAGCATGACGTAATGGGGGGGTGTTATCTCTTTTGTCGAAAATCAGCCGTTTTTGCTCGAACATTAAATGCCTCCAAATGGTATTTATTTCACTTCCCGGGGTGAAGAAACCCTTTTTGAGAACTCAGAGTGAGTAAATTGGCCATTTTCATGCACTTTTAACCATTCCATAAATCTTGTGTTTTGGGCCCCTGGAAGCATGAAAATCACTTTAAACATGCTAATTTTAGCTCTAACACTGATGATCCACCTACAAATGTGAACTGACGTTCAAAAATAAAACATTTGAAAACGGACCATTTTCCACATTTCTGAAGCATGACGTAATGGGGGGGTGTTATCTCTTTTGTCGAAAATCAGCCGTTTTTGCTCGAACATTAAATGCCTCCAAATGGTATTTAATTAACTTCCCGAGCCCCTGGAAGCATGAAAATCACTTTAAACATGCTAATTTTAGCTCTAACACTGATGATCCACCTACAAATGTGAACTGACGTTCAAAAATAAAACATTTGAAAACGGACCATTTTCCACATTTCTGAAGCATGACGTAATGGGGGGGTGTTATCTCTTTTGTCGAAAATCAGCCGTTTTTGCTCGAACATTAAATGCCTCCAAATGGTATTTAATTAACTTCCCGGGGTGAAGAAACCCTTTTTGAGAACTCAGAGTGAGTAAATTGGCCATTTTCATGCACTTTTAACCATTCCATAAATCTTGTGTTTTGGGCCCCTGGAAGCATGAAAATCACTTTAAACATGCTAATTTTAGCTCTAACACTGATGATCCACCTACAAATGTGAACTGACGTTCAAAAATAAAACATTTGAAAACGGACCATTTTCCACATTTCTGAAGCATGACGTAATGGGGGGGTGTTATCTCTTTTGTCGAAAATCAGCCGTTTTTGCTCGAACATTAAATGCCTCCAAATGGTATTTAATTAACTTCCCGAGCCCCTGGAAGCATGAAAATCACTTTAAACATGCTAATTTTAGCTCTAACACTGATGATCCACCTACAAATGTGAACTGACGTTCAAAAATAAAACATTTGAAAACGGACCATTTTCCACATTTCTGAAGCATGACGTAATGGGGGGGTGTTATCTCTTTTGTCGAAAATCAGCCGTTTTTGCTCGAACATTAAATGCCTCCAAATGGTATTTAATTAACTTCCCGGGGTGAAGAAACCCTTTTTGAGAACTCAGAGTGAGTAAATTGGCCATTTTCATGCACTTTTAACCATTCCATAAATCTTGTGTTTTGGGCCCCTGGAAGCATGAAAATCACTTTAAACATGCTAATTTTAGCTCTAACACTGATGATCCACCTACAAATGTGAACTGACGTTCAAAAATAAAACATTTGAAAACGGACCATTTTCCACATTTCTGAAGCATGACGTAATGGGGGGGTGTTATCTCTTTTGTCGAAAATCAGCCGTTTTTGCTCGAACATTAAATGCCTCCAAATGGTATTTAATTAACTTCCCGGGGTGAAGAAACCCTTTTTGAGAACTCAGAGTGAGTAAATTGGCCATTTTCATGCACTTTTAACCATTCCATAAATCTTGTGTTTTGGGCCCCTGGAAGCATGAAAATCACTTTAAACATGCTAATTTTAGCTCTAACACTGATGATCCACCTACAAATGTGAACTGACGTTCAAAAATAAAACATTTGAAAACGGACCATTTTCCACATTTCTGAAGCATGACGTAATGGGGGGGTGTTATCTCTTTTGTCGAAAATCAGCCGTTTTTGCTCGAACATTAAATGCCTCCAAATGGTATTTATTTCACTTCCCGAGCCCCTGGAAGCATGAAAATCACTTTAAACATGCTAATTTTAGCTCTAACACTGATGATCCACCTACAAATGTGAACTGACGTTCAAAAATAAAACATTTGAAAACGGACCATTTTCCACATTTCTGAAGCATGACGTAATGGGGGGGGTGTTATCTCTTTTGTCGAAAATCAGCCGTTTTTGCTCGAACATTAAATGCCTCCAAATGGTATTTATTTCACTTCCCGGGGTGAAGAAACCCTTTTTGAGAACTCAGAGTGAGTAAATTGGCCATTTTCATGCACTTTTAACCATTCCATAAATCTTGTGTTTTGGGCCCCTGGAAGCATGAAAATCACTTTAAACATGCTAATTTTAGCTCTAACACTGATGATCCACCTACAAATGTGAACTGACGTTTAAAAATAAAACATTTGAAAACGGACCATTTTCCACATTTCTGAAGCATGACGTAATGGGGGGGTGTTATCTCTTTTGTCGAAAATCAGCCGTTTTTGCTCGAACATTAAATGCCTCCAAATGGTATTTAATTAACTTCCCGAGCCCCTGGAAGCATGAAAATCACTTTAAACATGCTAATTTTAGCTCTAACACTGATGATCCACCTACAAATGTGAACTGACGTTCAAAAATAAAACATTTGAAAACGGACCATTTTCCACATTTCTGAAGCATGACGTAATGGGGGGGTGTTATCTCTTTTGTCGAAAATCAGCCGTTTTTGCTCGAACATTAAATGCCTCCAAATGGTATTTAATTAACTTCCCGGGGTGAAGAAACCCTTTTTGAGAACTCAGAGTGAGTAAATTGGCCATTTTCATGCACTTTTAACCATTCCATAAATCTTGTGTTTTGGGCCCCTGGAAGCATGAAAATCACTTTAAACATGCTAATTTTAGCTCTAACACTGATGATCCACCTACAAATGTGAACTGACGTTCAAAAATAAAACATTTGAAAACGGACCATTTTCCACATTTCTGAAGCATGACGTAATGGGGGGGTGTTATCTCTTTTGTCGAAAATCAGCCGTTTTTGCTCGAACATTAAATGCCTCCAAATGGTATTTAATTAACTTCCCGAGCCCCTGGAAGCATGAAAATCACTTTAAACATGCTAATTTTAGCTCTAACACTGATGATCCACCTACAAATGTGAACTGACGTTCAAAAATAAAAC
Source organism: Lissotriton vulgaris (assembly GCF_964263255.1). Classification (NCBI taxonomy): domain Eukaryota; kingdom Metazoa; phylum Chordata; class Amphibia; order Caudata; family Salamandridae; genus Lissotriton; species Lissotriton vulgaris. The sequence continues at coordinate 232,994 of NW_028244485.1, forward strand.
ATTTGAAAACGGACCATTTTCCACATTTCTGAAGCATGACGTAATGGGGGGGTGTTATCTCTTTTGTCGAAAATCAGCCGTTTTTGCTCGAACATTAAATGCCTCCAAATGGTATTTAATTAACTTCCCGGGGTGAAGAAACCCTTTTTGAGAACTCAGAGTGAGTAAATTGGCCATTTTCATGCACTTTTAACCATTCCATAAATCTTGTGTTTTGGGCCCCTGGAAGCATGAAAATCACTTTAAACATGCTAATTTTAGCTCTAACACTGATGATCCACCTACAAATGTGAACTGACGTTCAAAAATAAAACATTTGAAAACGGACCATTTTCCACATTTCTGAAGCATGACGTAATGGGGGGGTGTTATCTCTTTTGTCGAAAATCAGCCGTTTTTGCTCGAACATTAAATGCCTCCAAATGGTATTTAATTAACTTCCCGAGCCCCTGGAAGCATGAAAATCACTTTAAACATGCTAATTTTAGCTCTAACACTGATGATCCACCTACAAATGTGAACTGACGTTCAAAAATAAAACATTTGAAAACGGACCATTTTCCACATTTCTGAAGCATGACGTAATGGGGGGGTGTTATCTCTTTTGTCGAAAATCAGCCGTTTTTGCTCGAACATTAAATGCCTCCAAATGGTATTTAATTAACTTCCCGGGATGAAGAAACCCTTTTTGAGAACTCAGAGTGAGTAAATTGGCCATTTTCATGCACTTTTAACCATTCCATAAATCTTGTGTTTTGGGCCCCTGGAAGCATGAAAATCACTTTAAACATGCTAATTTTAGCTCTAACACTGATGATCCACCTACAAATGTGAACTGACGTTCAAAAATAAAACATTTGAAAACGGACCATTTTCCACATTTCTGAAGCATGACGTAATGGGGGGGTGTTATCTCTTTTGTCGAAAATCAGCCGTTTTTGCTCGAACATTAAATGCCTCCAAATGGTATTTAATTAACTTCCCGAGCCCCTGGAAGCATGAAAATCACTTTAAACATGCTAATTTTAGCTCTAACACTGATGATCCACCTACAAATGTGAACTGACGTTCAAAAATAAAACATTTGAAAACGGACCATTTTCCACATTTCTGAAGCATGACGTAATGGGGGGGTGTTATCTCTTTTGTCGAAAATCAGCCGTTTTTGCTCGAACATTAAATGCCTCCAAATGGTATTTAATTAACTTCCCGAGCCCCTGGAAGCATGAAAATCACTTTAAACATGCTAATTTTAGATCTAACACTGATGATCCACCTACAAATGTGAACTGACGTTCAAAAATAAAACATTTAAAAAAACGGACCATTTTCCACATTTCTAAAGCATGACGTAATGGGGGGTGTTATCTCTTTTGTCGAAAATCAGCCGTTTTTGCTCGAACATTAAATGCCTCCAAATGGTATTTAATTAACTTCCCGGGGTGAAGAAACCCTTTTTGAGAACTCAGAGTGAGTAAATTGGCCATTTTCATGCACTTTTAACTATTCCATAAATCTTGTGTTTTGGGCCCCTGGAAGCATGAAAATCACTTTAAACATGCTAATTTTAGCTCTAACACTGATGATCCACCTACAAATGTGAACTGACGTTCAAAAATAAAACATTTGAAAACGGACCATTTTCCACATTTCTGAAGCATGACGTAATGGGGGGGTGTTATCTCTTTTGTCGAAAATCAGCCGTTTTTGCTCGAACATTAAATGCCTCCAAATGGTATTTAATTAACTTCCCGAGCCCCTGGAAGCATGAAAATCACTTTAAACATGCTAATTTTAGCTCTAACACTGATGATCCACCTACAAATGTGAACTGACGTTCAAAAATAAAACATTTGAAAACGGACCATTTTCCACATTTCTGAAGCATGACGTAATGGGGGGGTGTTATCTCTTTTGTCGAAAATCAGCCGTTTTTGCTCGAACATTAAATGCCTCCAAATGGTATTTAATTAACTTCCCGAGCCCCTGGAAGCATGAAAATCACTTTAAACATGCTAATTTTAGCTCTAGCACTGATGATCCACCTACAAATGTGAACTGACGTTCAAAAATAAAACATTTGAAAACTGACCATTTTCCACATTTCTGAAGCATGACGTAATGGGGGGGTGTTATCTCTTTTGTCGAAAATCAGCCGTTTTTGCTCGAACATTAAATGCCTCCAAATGATATTTAATTAACTTCCCGGGGTGAAGAAACCCTTTTTGAGAACTCAGAGTGAGTAAATTGGCCATTTTCATGCACTTTTAACCATTCCATAAATCTTGTGTTTTGGGCCCCTGGAAGCATGAAAATCACTTTAAACATGCTAATTTTAGCTCTAACACTGATGATCCACCTAAAAATGTGAACTGACGTTCAAAAATAAAACATTTGAAAACGGACCATTTTCCACATTTCTGAAGCATGACGTAATGGGGGGGGTGTTATCTCTTTTGTCGAAAATCAGCCGTTTTTGCTCGAACATTAAATGCCTCCAAATGGTATTTAATTAACTTCCCGAGCCCCTGGAAGCATGAAAATCACTTTAAACATGCTAATTTTAGCTCTAACACTGATGATCCACCTACAAATGTGAACTGACGTTCAAAAATAAAACATTTGAAAATGGACCATTTTCCACATTTCTGAAGCATGACGTAATGGGGGGGTGTTATCTCTTTTGTTGAAAATCAGCCATTTTTGCTCGAACATTAAATGCCTCCAAATGGTATTTAATTAACTTCCCAAGCCCCTGGAAGCATGAAAATCACTTTAAACATGCTAATTTTAGCTCTAACACTGATGATCCACCTACAAATGTGAACTGACGTTCAAAAATAAAACATTTGAAAACGGACCATTTTCCACATTTCTGAAGCATGACATAATGGGGGGGTGTTATCTCTTTTGTCGAAAATCAGCCGTTTTTGCTCGAACATTAAATGCCTCCAAATGGTATTTAATTAACTTCCCGAGCCCCTGGAAGCATGAAAATCACTTTAAACATGCTAATTTTAGCTCTAACACTGATGATCCACCTACAAATGTGAACTGACGTTCAAAAATAAAACATTTGAAAACTGACCATTTTCCACATTTCTGAAGCATGACGTAATGGGGGGGTGTTATCTCTTTTGTCAAAAATCAGCCGTTTTTGCTCGAACATTAAATGCCTCCAAATGGTATTTAATTAACTTCCCGGGGTGAAGAAACCCTTTTTGAGAACTCAGAGTGAGTAAATTGGCCATTTTCATGCACTTTTAACCATTCCATAAATCTTGTGTTTTGGGCCCCTGGAATCATGCAAATCACTTTAAACATGCTAATTTTAGCTCTAACACTGATGATCCACCTACAAATGTGAACTGACGTTCAAAAATAAAACATTTGAAAACGGACCATTTTCCACATTTCTGAAGCATGACGTAATGGGGGGGTGTTATCTCTTTTGTCGAAAATCAGCCGTTTTTGCTCGAACATTAAATGCCTCCAAATGGTATTTAATTAACTTCCCGGGGTGAAGAAACCCTTTTTGAGAACTCAGAGTGAGTAAATTGGCCATTTTCATGCACTTTTAACCATTCCATAAATCTTGTGTTTTGGGCCCCTGGAAGCATGAAAATCACTTTAAACATGCTAATTTTAGCTCTAACACTGATGATCCACCTACAAATGTGAACTGACGTTCAAAAATAAAACATTTGAAAACGGACCATTTTCCACATTTCTGAAGCATGACGTAATGGGGGGTGTTATCTCTTTTGTCGAAAATCTGCCGTTTTTGCTCGAACATTAAATGCCTCCAAATGGTATTTATTTCACTTCCCGAGCCCCTGGAAGCATGAAAATCACTTTAAACATGCTAATTTTAGCTCTAACACTGATGATCCACCTACAAATGTGAACTGACGTTCAAAAATAAAACATTTGAAAACGGACCATTTTCCACATTTCTGAAGCATGACGTAATGGGGGGGTGTTATCTCTTTTGTCGAAAATCAGCCGTTTTTGCTCGAACATTAAATGCCTCCAAATGGTATTTAATTAACTTCCCGAGCCCCTGGAAGCATGAAAATCACTTTAAACATGCTAATTTTAGCTCTAACACTGATGATCCACCTACAAATGTGAACTGACGTTCAAAAATAAAACATTTGAAAACGGACCATTTTCCACATTTCTGAAGCATGACGTAATGGGGGGGTGTTATCTCTTTTGTCGAAAATCAGCCGTTTTTGCTCGAACATTAAATGCCTCCAAATGGTATTTAATTAACTTCCCGAGCCCCTGGAAGCATGAAAATCACTTTAAACATGCTAATTTTAGCTCTAACACTGATGATCCACCTACAAATGTGAACTGACGTTCAAAAATAAAACATTTGAAAACGGACCATTTTCCACATTTCTGAAGCATGACGTAATGGGGGGGTGTTATCTCTTTTGTCGAAAATCAGCCGTTTTTGCTCGAACATTAAATGCCTCCAAATGGTATTTAATTAACTTCCCGGGGTGAAGAAACCCTTTTTGAGAACTCAGAGTGAGTAAATTGGCCATTTTCATGCACTTTTAACCATTCCATAAATCTTGTGTTTTGGGCCCCCGGAAGCATGAAAATCACTTTAAACATGCTAATTTTAGCTCTAACACTGATGATCCACCTACAAATGTGAACTGACGTTCAAAAATAAAACATTTGAAAACGGACCATTTTCCACATTTCTGAAGCATGACGTAATGGGGGGGTGTTATCTCTTTTGTCGAAAATCAGCCGTTTTTGCTCGAACATTAAATGCCTCCAAATGGTATTTAATTAACTTCCCGAGCCCCTGGAAGCATGAAAATCACTTTAAACATGCTAATTTTAGCTCTAACACTGATGATCCACCTACAAATGTGAACTGACGTTCAAAAATAAAACATTTGAAAACTGACCATTTTCCACATTTCTGAAGCATGACGTAATGGGGGGGTGTTATCTCTTTTGTCGAAAATCAGCCGTTTTTGCTCGAACATTAAATGCCTCCAAATGGTATTTAATTAACTTCCCGGGGTGAAGAAACCCTTTTTGAGAACTCAGAGTGAGTAAATTGGCCATTTTCATGCACTTTTAACCATTCCATAAATCTTGTGTTTTGGGCCCCTGGAAGCATGAAAATCACTTTAAACATGCTAATTTTAGCTCTAACACTGATGATCCACCTACAAATGTGAACTGACGTTCAAAAATAAAACATTTGAAAACGGACCATTTTCCACATTTCTGAAGCATGACGTAATGGGGGGGTGTTATCTCTTTTGTCGAAAATCAGCCGTTTTTGCTCGAACATTAAATGCCTCCAAATGGTATTTATTTCACTTCCCGAGCCCCTGGAAGCATGAAAATCACTTTAAACATGCTAATTTTAGCTCTAACACTGATGATCCACCTACAAATGTGAACTGACGTTCAAAAATAAAACATTTGAAAACGGACCATTTTCCACATTTCTGAAGCATGACGTAATGGGGGTGTGTTATCTCTTTTGTCGAAAATCAGCCGTTTTTGCTCGAACATTAAATGCCTCCAAATGGTATTTATTTCACTTCCCGGGGTGAAGAAACCCTTTTTGAGAACTCAGAGTGAGTAAATTGGCCATTTTCATGCACTTTTAACCATTCCATAAATCTTGTGTTTTGGGCCCCTGGAAGCATGAAAATCACTTTAAACATGCTAATTTTAGCTCTAACACTGATGATCCACCTACAAATGTGAACTGACGTTCAAAAATAAAACATTTGAAAACGGACCATTTTCCACATTTCTGAAGCATGACGTAATGGGGGGGGTGTTATCTCTTTTGTCGAAAATCAGCCGTTTTTGCTCGAACATTAAATGCCTCCAAATGGTATTTAATTAACTTCCCGAGCCCCTGGAAGCATGAAAATCACTTTAAACATGCTAATTTTAGCTCTAACACTGATGATCCACCTACAAATGTGAACTGACGTTCAAAAATAAAACATTTGAAAACGGACCATTTTCCACATTTCTGAAGCATGACGTAATGGGGGGGTGTTATCTCTTTTGTCGAAAATCAGCCGTTTTTGCTCGAACATTAAATGCCTCCAAATGGTATTTAATTAACTTCCCGGGGTGAAGAAACCCTTTTTGAGAACTCAGAGTGAGTAAATTGGCCATTTTCATGCACTTTTAACCATTCCATAAATCTTGTGTTTTGGGCCCCTGGAAGCATGAAAATCACTTTAAACATGCTAATTTTAGCTCTAACACTGATGATCCACCTACAAATGTGAACTGACGTTCAAAAATAAAACATTTGAAAACGGACCATTTTCCACATTTCTGAAGCATGACGTAATGGGGGGGTGTTATCTCTTTTGTCGAAAATCAGCCGTTTTTGCTCGAACATTAAATGCCTCCAAATGGTATTTAATTAACTTCCCGAGCCCCTGGAAGCATGAAAATCACTTTAAACATGCTAATTTTAGCTCTAACACTGATGATCCACCTACAAATGTGAACTGACGTTCAAAAATAAAACATTTGAAAACGGACCATTTTCCACATTTCTGAAGCATGACGTAATGGGGGGGGTGTTATCTCTTTTGTCGAAAATCAGCCGTTTTTGCTCGAACATTAAATGCCTCCAAATGGTATTTAATTAACTTCCCGGGGTGAAGAAACCCTTTTTGAGAACTCAGAGTGAGTAAATTGGCCATTTTCATGCACTTTTAACCATTCCATAAATCTTGTGTTTTGGGCCCCTGGAAGCATGAAAATCACTTTAAACATGCTAATTTTAGCTCTAACACTGATGATCCACCTACAAATGTGAACTGACGTTCAAAAATAAAACATTTGAAAACGGACCATTTTCCACATTTCTGAAGCATGACGTAATGGGGGGGTGTTATCTCTTTTGTCGAAAATCAGCCGTTTTTGCTCGAACATTAAATGCCTCCAAATGGTATTTAATTAACTTCCCGAGCCCCTGGAAGCATGAAAATCACTTTAAACATGCTAATTTTAGCTCTAACACTGATGATCCACCTACAAATGTGAACTGACGTTCAAAAATAAAACATTTGAAAACGGACCATTTTCCACATTTCTGAAGCATGACGTAATGGGGGGGTGTTATCTCTTTTGTCGAAAATCAGCCGTTTTTGCTCGAACATTAAATGCCTCCAAATGGTATTTAATTAACTTCCCGAGCCCCTGGAAGCATGAAAATCACTTTAAACATGCTAATTTTAGCTCTAACACTGATGATCCACCTACAAATGTGAACTGACGTTCAAAAATAAAACATTTGAAAACGGACCATTTTCCACATTTCTGAAGCATGACGTAATGGGGGGGTGTTATCTCTTTTGTCGAAAATCAGCCGTTTTTGCTCGAACATTAAATGCCTCCAAATGGTATTTAATTAACTTCCCGGGATGAAGAAACCCTTTTTGAGAACTCAGAGTGAGTAAATTGGCCATTTTCATGCACTTTTAACCATTCCATAAATCTTGTGTTTTGGGCCCCTGGAAGCATGAAAATCACTTTAAACATGCTAATTTTAGCTCTAACACTGATGATCCACCTACAAATGTGAACTGACGTTCAAAAATAAAACATTTGAAAACGGACCATTTTCCACATTTCTGAAGCATGACGTAATGGGGGGGTGTTATCTCTTTTGTCGAAAATCAGCCGTTTTTGCTCGAACATTAAATGCCTCCAAATGGTATTTAATTAACTTCCCGAGCCCCTGGAAGCATGAAAATCACTTTAAACATGCTAATTTTAGCTCTAACACTGATGATCCACCTACAAATGTGAACTGACGTTCAAAAATAAAACATTTGAAAACGGACCATTTTCCACATTTCTGAAGCATGACGTAATGGGGGGGTGTTATCTCTTTTGTCGAAAATCAGCCGTTTTTGCTCGAACATTAAATGCCTCCAAATGGTATTTAATTAACTTCCCGAGCCCCTGGAAGCATGAAAATCACTTTAAACATGCTAATTTTAGATCTAACACTGATGATCCAGCTACAAATGTGAACTGACGTTCAAAAATAAAACATTTAAAAAAACGGACCATTTTCCACATTTCTAAAGCATGACGTAATGGGGGGTGTTATCTCTTTTGTCGAAAATCAGCCGTTTTTGCTCGAACATTAAATGCCTCCAAATGGTATTTAATTAACTTCCCGGGGTGAAGAAACCCTTTTTGAGAACTCAGAGTGAGTAAATTGGCCATTTTCATGCACTTTTAACTATTCCATAAATCTTGTGTTTTGGGCCCCTGGAAGCATGAAAATCACTTTAAACATGCTAATTTTAGCTCTAACACTGATGATCCACCTACAAATGTGAACTGACGTTCAAAAATAAAACATTTGAAAACGGACCATTTTCCACATTTCTGAAGCATGACGTAATGGGGGGGTGTTATCTCTTTTGTCGAAAATCAGCCGTTTTTGCTCGAACATTAAATGCCTCCAATAGTATTTAATTAACTTCCCGGGGTGAAGAAACCCTTTTTGAGAACTCAGAATGTGAGTAAATTGGCCATTTTCATGCACTTTTAACCATTCCATAAATCTTGTGTTTTGGGCCCCTGGAAGCATGAAAATCACTTTAAACATGCTAATTTTAGCTCTAACACTGATGATCCACCTACAAATGTGAACTGACGTTCAAAAATAAAACATTTGAAAACGGACCATTTTCCACATTTCTGAAGCATGACGTAATGGGGGGGTGTTATCTCTTTTGTCGAAAATCAGCCGTTTTTGCTCGAACATTAAATGCCTCCAAATGGTATTTAATTAACTTCCCGAGCCCCTGGAAGCATGAAAATCACTTTAAACATGCTAATTTTAGCTCTAACACTGATGATCCACCTACAAATGTGAACTGACGTTCAAAAATAAAACATTTGAAAACGGACCATTTTCCACATTTCTGAAGCATGACGTAATGGGGGGGTGTTATCTCTTTTGTCGAAAATCAGCCGTTTTTGCTCGAACATTAAATGCCTCCAAATGGTATTTATTTCACTTCCCGAGCCCCTGGAAGCATGAAAATCACTTTAAACATGCTAATTTTAGCTCTAACACTGATGATCCACCTACAAATGTGAACTGACGTTCAAAAATAAAACATTTGAAAACGGACCATTTTCCACATTTCTGAAGCATGACGTAATGGGGGGGTGTTATCTCTTTTGTCGAAAATCAGCCGTTTTTGCTCGAACATTAAATGCCTCCAAATGGTATTTAATTAACTTCCCGGGGTGAAGAAACCCTTTTTGAGAACTCAGAGTGAGTAAATTGGCCATTTTCATGCACTTTTAACCATTCCATAAATCTTGTGTTTTGGGCCCCTGGAAGCATGAAAATCACTTTAAACATGCTAATTTTAGCTCTAACACTGATGATCCACCTACAAATGTGAACTGACGTTCAAAAATAAAACATTTGAAAACGGACCATTTTCCACATTTCTGAAGCATGACGTAATGGGGGGGTGTTATCTCTTTTGTCGAAAATCAGCCGTTTTTGCTCGAACATTAAATGCCTCCAAATGGTATTTAATTAACTTCCCGAGCCCCTGGAAGCATGAAAATCACTTTAAACATGCTAATTTTAGATCTAACACTGATGATCCACCTACAAATGTGAACTGACGTTCAAAAATAAAACATTTAAAAAAACAGACCATTTTCCACATTTCTAAAGCATGACGTAATGGGGGGTGTTATCTCTTTTGTCGAAAATCAGCCGTTTTTGCTCGAACATTAAATGCCTCCAAATGGTATTTAATTAACTTCCCGGGGTGAAGAAACCCTTTTTGAGAACTCAGAGTGAGTAAATTGGCCATTTTCATGCACTTTTAACTATTCCATAAATCTTATGTTTTGGGCCCCTGGAAGCATGAAAATCACTTTAAACATGCTAATTTTAGCTCTAACACTGATGATCCACCTACAAATGTGAACTGACGTTCAAAAATAAAACATTTGAAAACGGACCATTTTCCACATTTCTGAAGCATGACGTAATGGGGGGGTGTTATCTCTTTTGTCGAAAATCAGCCGTTTTTGCTCGAACATTAAATGCCTCCAAATGGTATTTAATTAACTTCCCGAGCCCCTGGAAGCATGAAAATCACTTTAAACATGCTAATTTTAGCTCTAACACTGATGATCCACCTACAAATGTGAACTGACGTTCAAAAATAAAACATTTGAAAACGGACCATTTTCCACATTTCTGAAGCATGACGTAATGGGGGGGTGTTATCTCTTTTGTCGAAAATCAGCCGTTTTTGCTCGAACATTAAATGCCTCCAAATGGTATTTAATTAACTTCCCGAGCCCCTGGAAGCATGAAAATCACTTTAAACATGCTAATTTTAGCTCTAGCACTGATGATCCACCTACAAATGTGAACTGACGTTCAAAAATAAAACATTTGAAAACTGACCATTTTCCACATTTCTGAAGCATGACGTAATGGGGGGGTGTTATCTCTTTTGTCGAAAATCAGCCGTTTTTGCGCGAACATTAAATGCCTCCAAATGGTATTTAATTAACTTCCCGGGGTGAAGAAACCCTTTTTGAGAACTCAGAGTGAGTAAATTGGCCATTTTCATGCACTTTTAACCATTCCATAAATCTTGTGTTTTGGACCCCTGGAAGCATGAAAATCACTTTAAACATGCTAATTTTAGCTCTAACACTGATGATCCACCTAAAAATGTGAACTGACGTTCAAAAATAAAACATTTGAAAACGGACCATTTTCCACATTTCTGAAGCATGACGTAATGGGGGGGGTGTTATCTCTTTTGTCGAAAATCAGCCGTTTTTGCTCAAACATTAAATGCCTCCAAATGGTATTTAATTAACTTCCCGAGCCCCTGGAAGCATGAAAATCACTTTAAACATGCTAATTTTAGCTCTAACACTGATGATCCACCTACAAATGTGAACTGACGTTCAAAAATAAAACATTTGAAAACGGACCATTTTCCACATTTCTGAAGCATGACGTAATGGGGGGGTGTTATCTCTTTTGTTGAAAATCAGCCATTTTTGCTCGAACATTAAATGCCTCCAAATGGTATTTAATTAACTTCCCAAGCCCCTGGAAGCATGAAAATCACTTTAAACATGCTAATTTTAGCTCTAACACTGATGATCCACCTACAAATGTGAACTGACGTTCAAAAATAAAACATTTGAAAACGGACCATTTTCCACATTTCTGAAGCATGACATAATGGGGGGGTGTTATCTCTTTTGTCGAAAATCAGCCGTTTTTGCTCGAACATTAAATGCCTCCAAATGGTATTTAATTAACTTCCCGAGCCCCTGGAAGCATGAAAATCACTTTAAACATGCTAATTTTAGCTCTAACACTGATGATCCACCTACAAATGTGAACTGACGTTCAAAAATAAAACATTTGAAAACTGACCATTTTCCACATTTCTGAAGCATGACGTAATGGGGGGGTGTTATCTCTTTTGTCGAAAATCAGCCGTTTTTGCTCGAACATTAAATGCCTCCAAATGGTATTTAATTAACTTCCCGGGGTGAAGAAACCCTTTTTGAGAACTCAGAGTGAGTAAATTGGCCATTTTCATGCACTTTTAACCATTCCATAAATCTTGTGTTTTGGGCCCCTGGAATCATGCAAATCACTTTAAACATGCTAATTTTAGCTCTAACACTGATGATCCACCTACAAATGTGAACTGACGTTCAAAAATAAAACATTTGAAAACGGACCATTTTCCACATTTCTGAAGCATGACGTAATGGGGGGGTGTTATCTCTTTTGTCGAAAATCAGCCGTTTTTGCTCGAACATTAAATGCCTCCAAATGGTATTTAATTAACTTCCCGGGGTGAAGAAACCCTTTTTGAGAACTCAGAGTGAGTAAATTGGCCATTTTCATGCACTTTTAACCATTCCATAAATCTTGTGTTTTGGGCCCCTGGAAGCATGAAAATCACTTTAAACATGCTAATTTTAGCTCTAAAACTGATGATCCACCTACAAATGTGAACTGACGTTCAAAAATAAAACATTTGAAAACGGACCATTTTCCACATTTCTGAAGCATGACGTAATGGGGGGGTGTTATCTCTTTTGTCGAAAATCAGCCGTTTTTGCTCGAACATTAAATGCCTCCAAATGGTATTTATTTCACTTCCCGAGCCCCTGGAAGCATGAAAATCACTTTAAACATGCTAATTTTAGCTCTAACACTGATGATCCACCTACAAATGTGAACTGACGTTCAAAAATAAAACATTTGAAAACGGACCATTTTCCACATTTCTGAAGCATGACGTAATGGGGGGGTGTTATCTCTTTTGTCGAAAATCAGCCGTTTTTGCGCGAACATTAAATGCCTCCAAATGGTATTTAATTAACTTCCCGGGGTGAAGAAACCCTTTTTGAGAACTCAGAGTGAGTAAATTGGCCATTTTCATGCACTTTTAACCATTCCATAAATCTTGTGTTTTGGACCCCTGGAAGCATGAAAATCACTTTAAACATGCTAATTTTAGCTCTAACACTGATGATCCACCTAAAAATGTGAACTGACGTTCAAAAATAAAACATTTGAAAACGGACCATTTTCCACATTTCTGAAGCATGACGTAATGGGGGGGGTGTTATCTCTTTTGTCGAAAATCAGCCGTTTTTGCTCGAACATTAAATGCCTCCAAATGGTATTTAATTAACTTCCCGAGCCCCTGGAAGCATGAAAATCACTTTAAACATGCTAATTTTAGCTCTAACACTGATGATCCACCTACAAATGTGAACTGACGTTCAAAAATAAAACATTTGAAAACGGACCATTTTCCACATTTCTGAAGCATGACGTAATGGGGGGGTGTTATCTCTTTTGTTGAAAATCAGCCATTTTTGCTCGAACATTAAATGCCTCCAAATGGTATTTAATTAACTTCCCAAGCCCCTGGAAGCATGAAAATCACTTTAAACATGCTAATTTTAGCTCTAACACTGATGATCCACCTACAAATGTGAACTGACGTTCAAAAATAAAACATTTGAAAACGGACCATTTTCCACATTTCTGAAGCATGACATAATGGGGGGGTGTTATCTCTTTTGTCGAAAATCAGCCGTTTTTGCTCGAACATTAAATGCCTCCAAATGGTATTTAATTAACTTCCCGAGCCCCTGGAAGCATGAAAATCACTTTAAACATGCTAATTTTAGCTCTAACACTGATGACCCACCTACAAATGTGAACTGACGTTCAAAAATAAAACATTTGAAAACTGACCATTTTCCACATTTCTGAAGCATGACGTAATGGGGGGGTGTTATCTCTTTTGTCGAAAATCAGCCGTTTTTGCTCGAACATTAAATGCCTCCAAATGGTATTTAATTAACTTCCCGGGGTGAAGAAACCCTTTTTGAGAACTCAGAGTGAGTAAATTGGCCATTTTCATGCACTTTTAACCATTCCATAAATCTTGTGTTTTGGGCCCCTGGAATCATGCAAATCACTTTAAACATGCTAATTTTAGCTCTAACACTGATGATCCACCTACAAATGTGAACTGACGTTCAAAAATAAAACATTTGAAAACGGACCATTTTCCACATTTCTGAAGCATGACGTAATGGGGGGGTGTTATCTCTTTTGTCGAAAATCAGCCGTTTTTGCTCGAACATTAAATGCCTCCAAATGGTATTTAATTAACTTCCCGGGGTGAAGAAACCCTTTTTGAGAACTCAGAGTGAGTAAATTGGCCATTTTCATGCACTTTTAACCATTCCATAAATCTTGTGTTTTGGGCCCCTGGAAGCATGAAAATCACTTTAAACATGCTAATTTTAGCTCTAACACTGATGATCCACCTACAAATGTGAACTGACGTTCAAAAATAAAACATTTGAAAACGGACCATTTTCCACATTTCTGAAGCATGACGTAATGGGGGGGTGTTATCTCTTTTGTCGAAAATCAGCCGTTTTTGCTCGAACATTAAATGCCTCCAAATGGTATTTAATTAACTTCCCGAGCCCCTGGAAGCATGAAAATCACTTTAAACATGCTAATTTTAGATCTAACACTGATGATCCACCTACAAATGTGAACTGACGTTCAAAAATAAAACATTTAAAAAAACAGACCATTTTCCACATTTCTAAAGCATGACGTAATGGGGGGTGTTATCTCTTTTGTCGAAAATCAGCCGTTTTTGCTCGAACATTAAATGCCTCCAAATGGTATTTAATTAACTTCCCGGGGTGAAGAAACCCTTTTTGAGAACTCAGAGTGAGTAAATTGGCCATTTTCATGCACTTTTAACTATTCCATAAATCTTATGTTTTGGGCCCCTGGAAGCATGAAAATCACTTTAAACATGCTAATTTTAGCTCTAACACTGATGATCCACCTACAAATGTGAACTGACGTTCAAAAATAAAACATTTGAAAACGGACCATTTTCCACATTTCTGAAGCATGACGTAATGGGGGGGTGTTATCTCTTTTGTCGAAAATCAGCCGTTTTTGCTCGAACATTAAATGCCTCCAAATGGTATTTAATTAACTTCCCGAGCCCCTGGAAGCATGAAAATCACTTTAAACATGCTAATTTTAGCTCTAACACTGATGATCCACCTACAAATGTGAACTGACGTTCAAAAATAAAACATTTGAAAACGGACCATTTTCCACATTTCTGAAGCATGACGTAATGGGGGGGTGTTATCTCTTTTGTCGAAAATCAGCCGTTTTTGCTCGAACATTAAATGCCTCCAAATGGTATTTAATTAACTTCCCGAGCCCCTGGAAGCATGAAAATCACTTTAAACATGCTAATTTTAGCTCTAGCACTGATGATCCACCTACAAATGTGAACTGACGTTCAAAAATAAAACATTTGAAAACTGACCATTTTCCACATTTCTGAAGCATGACGTAATGGGGGGGTGTTATCTCTTTTGTCGAAAATCAGCCGTTTTTGCGCGAACATTAAATGCCTCCAAATGGTATTTAATTAACTTCCCGGGGTGAAGAAACCCTTTTTGAGAACTCAGAGTGAGTAAATTGGCCATTTTCATGCACTTTTAACCATTCCATAAATCTTGTGTTTTGGACCCCTGGAAGCATGAAAATCACTTTAAACATGCTAATTTTAGCTCTAACACTGATGATCCACCTAAAAATGTGAACTGACGTTCAAAAATAAAACATTTGAAAACGGACCATTTTCCACATTTCTGAAGCATGACGTAATGGGGGGGGTGTTATCTCTTTTGTCGAAAATCAGCCGTTTTTGCTCAAACATTAAATGCCTCCAAATGGTATTTAATTAACTTCCCGAGCCCCTGGAAGCATGAAAATCACTTTAAACATGCTAATTTTAGCTCTAACACTGATGATCCACCTACAAATGTGAACTGACGTTCAAAAATAAAACATTTGAAAACGGACCATTTTCCACATTTCTGAAGCATGACGTAATGGGGGGGTGTTATCTCTTTTGTTGAAAATCAGCCATTTTTGCTCGAACATTAAATGCCTCCAAATGGTATTTAATTAACTTCCCAAGCCCCTGGAAGCATGAAAATCACTTTAAACATGCTAATTTTAGCTCTAACACTGATGATCCACCTACAAATGTGAACTGACGTTCAAAAATAAAACATTTGAAAACGGACCATTTTCCACATTTCTGAAGCATGACATAATGGGGGGGTGTTATCTCTTTTGTCGAAAATCAGCCGTTTTTGCTCGAACATTAAATGCCTCCAAATGGTATTTAATTAACTTCCCGAGCCCCTGGAAGCATGAAAATCACTTTAAACATGCTAATTTTAGCTCTAACACTGATGATCCACCTACAAATGTGAACTGACGTTCAAAAATAAAACATTTGAAAACTGACCATTTTCCACATTTCTGAAGCATGACGTAATGGGGGGGTGTTATCTCTTTTGTCGAAAATCAGCCGTTTTTGCTCGAACATTAAATGCCTCCAAATGGTATTTAATTAACTTCCCGGGGTGAAGAAACCCTTTTTGAGAACTCAGAGTGAGTAAATTGGCCATTTTCATGCACTTTTAACCATTCCATAAATCTTGTGTTTTGGGCCCCTGGAATCATGCAAATCACTTTAAACATGCTAATTTTAGCTCTAACACTGATGATCCACCTACAAATGTGAACTGACGTTCAAAAATAAAACATTTGAAAACGGACCATTTTCCACATTTCTGAAGCATGACGTAATGGGGGGGTGTTATCTCTTTTGTCGAAAATCAGCCGTTTTTGCTCGAACATTAAATGCCTCCAAATGGTATTTAATTAACTTCCCGGGGTGAAGAAACCCTTTTTGAGAACTCAGAGTGAGTAAATTGGCCATTTTCATGCACTTTTAACCATTCCATAAATCTTGTGTTTTGGGCCCCTGGAAGCATGAAAATCACTTTAAACATGCTAATTTTAGCTCTAAAACTGATGATCCACCTACAAATGTGAACTGACGTTCAAAAATAAAACATTTGAAAACGGACCATTTTCCACATTTCTGAAGCATGACGTAATGGGGGGGTGTTATCTCTTTTGTCGAAAATCAGCCGTTTTTGCTCGAACATTAAATGCCTCCAAATGGTATTTATTTCACTTCCCGAGCCCCTGGAAGCATGAAAATCACTTTAAACATGCTAATTTTAGCTCTAACACTGATGATCCACCTACAAATGTGAACTGACGTTCAAAAATAAAACATTTGAAAACGGACCATTTTCCACATTTCTGAAGCATGACGTAATGGGGGGGTGTTATCTCTTTTGTCGAAAATCAGCCGTTTTTGCGCGAACATTAAATGCCTCCAAATGGTATTTAATTAACTTCCCGGGGTGAAGAAACCCTTTTTGAGAACTCAGAGTGAGTAAATTGGCCATTTTCATGCACTTTTAACCATTCCATAAATCTTGTGTTTTGGACCCCTGGAAGCATGAAAATCACTTTAAACATGCTAATTTTAGCTCTAACACTGATGATCCACCTAAAAATGTGAACTGACGTTCAAAAATAAAACATTTGAAAACGGACCATTTTCCACATTTCTGAAGCATGACGTAATGGGGGGGGTGTTATCTCTTTTGTCGAAAATCAGCCGTTTTTGCTCGAACATTAAATGCCTCCAAATGGTATTTAATTAACTTCCCGAGCCCCTGGAAGCATGAAAATCACTTTAAACATGCTAATTTTAGCTCTAACACTGATGATCCACCTACAAATGTGAACTGACGTTCAAAAATAAAACATTTGAAAACGGACCATTTTCCACATTTCTGAAGCATGACGTAATGGGGGGGTGTTATCTCTTTTGTTGAAAATCAGCCATTTTTGCTCGAACATTAAATGCCTCCAAATGGTATTTAATTAACTTCCCAAGCCCCTGGAAGCATGAAAATCACTTTAAACATGCTAATTTTAGCTCTAACACTGATGATCCACCTACAAATGTGAACTGACGTTCAAAAATAAAACATTTGAAAACGGACCATTTTCCACATTTCTGAAGCATGACATAATGGGGGGGTGTTATCTCTTTTGTCGAAAATCAGCCGTTTTTGCTCGAACATTAAATGCCTCCAAATGGTATTTAATTAACTTCCCGAGCCCCTGGAAGCATGAAAATCACTTTAAACATGCTAATTTTAGCTCTAACACTGATGACCCACCTACAAATGTGAACTGACGTTCAAAAATAAAACATTTGAAAACTGACCATTTTCCACATTTCTGAAGCATGACGTAATGGGGGGGTGTTATCTCTTTTGTCGAAAATCAGCCGTTTTTGCTCGAACATTAAATGCCTCCAAATGGTATTTAATTAACTTCCCGGGGTGAAGAAACCCTTTTTGAGAACTCAGAGTGAGTAAATTGGCCATTTTCATGCACTTTTAACCATTCCATAAATCTTGTGTTTTGGGCCCCTGGAATCATGCAAATCACTTTAAACATGCTAATTTTAGCTCTAACACTGATGATCCACCTACAAATGTGAACTGACGTTCAAAAATAAAACATTTGAAAACGGACCATTTTCCACATTTCTGAAGCATGACGTAATGGGGGGGTGTTATCTCTTTTGTCGAAAATCAGCCGTTTTTGCTCGAACATTAAATGCCTCCAAATGGTATTTAATTAACTTCCCGGGGTGAAGAAACCCTTTTTGAGAACTCAGAGTGAGTAAATTGGCCATTTTCATGCACTTTTAACCATTCCATAAATCTTGTGTTTTGGGCCCCTGGAAGCATGAAAATCACTTTAAACATGCTAATTTTAGCTCTAAAACTGATGATCCACCTACAAATGTGAACTGACGTTCAAAAATAAAACATTTGAAAACGGACCATTTTCCACATTTCTGAAGCATGACGTAATGGGGGGGTGTTATCTCTTTTGTCGAAAATCAGCCGTTTTTGCTCGAACATTAAATGCCTCCAAATGGTATTTATTTCACTTCCCGAGCCCCTGGAAGCATGAAAATCACTTTAAACATGCTAATTTTAGCTCTAACACTGATGATCCACCTACAAATGTGAACTGACGTTCAAAAATAAAACATTTGAAAACGGACCATTTTCCACATTTCTGAAGCATGACGTAATGGGGGGGTGTTATCTCTTTTGTCGAAAATCAGCCGTTTTTGCTCGAACATTAAATGCCTCCAAATGGTATTTATTTCACTTCCCGGGGTGAAGAAACCCTTTTTGAGAACTCAGAGTGAGTAAATTGGCCATTTTCATGCACTTTTAACCATTCCATAAATCTTGTGTTTTGGGCCCCTGGAAGCATGAAAATCACTTTAAACATGCTAATTTTAGCTCTAACACTGATGATCCACCTACAAATGTGAACTGACGTTCAAAAATAAAACATTTGAAAACGGACCATTTTCCACATTTCTGAAGCATGACGTAATGGGGGGGTGTTATCTCTTTTGTCGAAAATCAGCCGTTTTTGCTCGAACATTAAATGCCTCCAAATGGTATTTAATTAACTTCCCGAGCCCCTGGAAGCATGAAAATCACTTTAAACATGCTAATTTTAGCTCTAACACTGATGATCCACCTACAAATGTGAACTGACGTTCAAAAATAAAACATTTGAAAACGGACCATTTTCCACATTTCTGAAGCATGACGTAATGGGGGGGTGTTATCTCTTTTGTCGAAAATCAGCCGTTTTTGCTCGAACATTAAATGCCTCCAAATGGTATTTAATTAACTTCCCGGGGTGAAGAAACCCTTTTTGAGAACTCAGAGTGAGTAAATTGGCCATTTTCATGCACTTTTAACCATTCCATAAATCTTGTGTTTTGGGCCCCTGGAAGCATGAAAATCACTTTAAACATGCTAATTTTAGCTCTAACACTGATGATCCACCTACAAATGTGAACTGACGTTCAAAAATAAAACATTTGAAAACGGACCATTTTCCACATTTCTGAAGCATGACGTAATGGGGGGGTGTTATCTCTTTTGTCGAAAATCAGCCGTTTTTGCTCGAACATTAAATGCCTCCAAATGGTATTTAATTAACTTCCCGAGCCCCTGGAAGCATGAAAATCACTTTAAACATGCTAATTTTAGCTCTAACACTGATGATCCACCTACAAATGTGAACTGACGTTCAAAAATAAAACATTTGAAAACGGACCATTTTCCACATTTCTGAAGCATGACGTAATGGGGGGGTGTTATCTCTTTTGTCGAAAATCAGCCGTTTTTGCTCGAACATTAAATGCCTCCAAATGGTATTTAATTAACTTCCCGGGGTGAAGAAACCCTTTTTGAGAACTCAGAGTGAGTAAATTGGCCATTTTCATGCACTTTTAACCATTCCATAAATCTTGTGTTTTGGGCCCCTGGAAGCATGAAAATCACTTTAAACATGCTAATTTTAGCTCTAACACTGATGATCCACCTACAAATGTGAACTGACGTTCAAAAATAAAACATTTGAAAACGGACCATTTTCCACATTTCTGAAGCATGACGTAATGGGGGGGTGTTATCTCTTTTGTCGAAAATCAGCCGTTTTTGCTCGAACATTAAATGCCTCCAAATGGTATTTAATTAACTTCCCGGGGTGAAGAAACCCTTTTTGAGAACTCAGAGTGAGTAAATTGGCCATTTTCATGCACTTTTAACCATTCCATAAATCTTGTGTTTTGGGCCCCTGGAAGCATGAAAATCACTTTAAACATGCTAATTTTAGCTCTAACACTGATGATCCACCTACAAATGTGAACTGACGTTCAAAAATAAAACATTTGAAAACGGACCATTTTCCACATTTCTGAAGCATGACGTAATGGGGGGGTGTTATCTCTTTTGTCGAAAATCAGCCGTTTTTGCTCGAACATTAAATGCCTCCAAATGGTATTTATTTCACTTCCCGAGCCCCTGGAAGCATGAAAATCACTTTAAACATGCTAATTTTAGCTCTAACACTGATGATCCACCTACAAATGTGAACTGACGTTCAAAAATAAAACATTTGAAAACGGACCATTTTCCACATTTCTGAAGCATGACGTAATGGGGGGGGTGTTATCTCTTTTGTCGAAAATCAGCCGTTTTTGCTCGAACATTAAATGCCTCCAAATGGTATTTATTTCACTTCCCGGGGTGAAGAAACCCTTTTTGAGAACTCAGAGTGAGTAAATTGGCCATTTTCATGCACTTTTAACCATTCCATAAATCTTGTGTTTTGGGCCCCTGGAAGCATGAAAATCACTTTAAACATGCTAATTTTAGCTCTAACACTGATGATCCACCTACAAATGTGAACTGACGTTTAAAAATAAAACATTTGAAAACGGACCATTTTCCACATTTCTGAAGCATGACGTAATGGGGGGGTGTTATCTCTTTTGTCGAAAATCAGCCGTTTTTGCTCGAACATTAAATGCCTCCAAATGGTATTTAATTAACTTCCCGAGCCCCTGGAAGCATGAAAATCACTTTAAACATGCTAATTTTAGCTCTAACACTGATGATCCACCTACAAATGTGAACTGACGTTCAAAAATAAAACATTTGAAAACGGACCATTTTCCACATTTCTGAAGCATGACGTAATGGGGGGGTGTTATCTCTTTTGTCGAAAATCAGCCGTTTTTGCTCGAACATTAAATGCCTCCAAATGGTATTTAATTAACTTCCCGGGGTGAAGAAACCCTTTTTGAGAACTCAGAGTGAGTAAATTGGCCATTTTCATGCACTTTTAACCATTCCATAAATCTTGTGTTTTGGGCCCCTGGAAGCATGAAAATCACTTTAAACATGCTAATTTTAGCTCTAACACTGATGATCCACCTACAAATGTGAACTGACGTTCAAAAATAAAACATTTGAAAACGGACCATTTTCCACATTTCTGAAGCATGACGTAATGGGGGGGTGTTATCTCTTTTGTCGAAAATCAGCCGTTTTTGCTCGAACATTAAATGCCTCCAAATGGTATTTAATTAACTTCCCGAGCCCCTGGAAGCATGAAAATCACTTTAAACATGCTAATTTTAGCTCTAACACTGATGATCCACCTACAAATGTGAACTGACGTTCAAAAATAAAACATTTGAAAACGGACCATTTTCCACATTTCTGAAGCATGACGTAATGGGGGGGTGTTATCTCTTTTGTCGAAAATCAGCCGTTTTTGCTCGAACATTAAATGCCTCCAAATGGTATTTAATTAACTTCCCGGGGTGAAGAAACCCTTTTTGAGAACTCAGAGTGAGTAAATTGGCCATTTTCATGCACTTTTAACCATTCCATAAATCTTGTGTTTTGGGCCCCTGGAAGCATGAAAATCACTTTAAACATGCTAATTTTAGCTCTAACACTGATGATCCACCTACAAATGTGAACTGACGTTCAAAAATAAAACATTTGAAAACGGACCATTTTCCACATTTCTGAAGCATGACGTAATGGGGGGGTGTTATCTCTTTTGTCGAAAATCAGCCGTTTTTGCTCGAACATTAAATGCCTCCAAATGGTATTTAATTAACTTCCCGAGCCCCTGGAAGCATGAAAATCACTTTAAACATGCTAATTTTAGCTCTAACACTGATGATCCACCTACAAATGTGAACTGACGTTCAAAAATAAAACATTTGAAAACGGACCATTTTCCACATTTCTGAAGCATGACGTAATGGGGGGGTGTTATCTCTTTTGTCGAAAATCAGCCGTTTTTGCTCGAACATTAAATGCCTCCAAATGGTATTTAATTAACTTCCCGGGATGAAGAAACCCTTTTTGAGAACTCAGAGTGAGTAAATTGGCCATTTTCATGCACTTTTAACCATTCCATAAATCTTGTGTTTTGGGCCCCTGGAAGCATGAAAATCACTTTAAACATGCTAATTTTAGCTCTAACACTGATGATCCACCTACAAATGTGAACTGACGTTCAAAAATAAAACATTTGAAAACGGACCATTTTCCACATTTCTGAAGCATGACGTAATGGGGGGGTGTTATCTCTTTTGTCGAAAATCAGCCGTTTTTGCTCGAACATTAAATGCCTCCAAATGGTATTTAATTAACTTCCCGAGCCCCTGGAAGCATGAAAATCACTTTAAACATGCTAATTTTAGCTCTAACACTGATGATCCACCTACAAATGTGAACTGACGTTCAAAAATAAAACATTTGAAAACGGACCATTTTCCACATTTCTGAAGCATGACGTAATGGGGGGGTGTTATCTCTTTTGTCGAAAATCAGCCGTTTTTGCTCGAACATTAAATGCCTCCAAATGGTATTTAATTAACTTCCCGAGCCCCTGGAAGCATGAAAATCACTTTAAACATGCTAATTTTAGATCTAACACTGATGATCCACCTACAAATGTGAACTGACGTTCAAAAATAAAACATTTAAAAAAACGGACCATTTTCCACATTTCTAAAGCATGACGTAATGGGGGGTGTTATCTCTTTTGTCGAAAATCAGCCGTTTTTGCTCGAACATTAAATGCCTCCAAATGGTATTTAATTAACTTCCCGGGGTGAAGAAACCCTTTTTGAGAACTCAGAGTGAGTAAATTGGCCATTTTCATGGACTTTTAACTATTCCATAAATCTTGTGTTTTGGGCCCCTGGAAGCATGAAAATCACTTTAAACATGCTAATTTTAGCTCTAACACTGATGATCCACCTACAAATGTGAACTGACGTTCAAAAATAAAACATTTGAAAACGGACCATTTTCCACATTTCTGAAGCATGACGTAATGGGGGGGTGTTATCTCTTTTGTCGAAAATCAGCCGTTTTTGCTCGAACATTAAATGCCTCCAAATGGTATTTAATTAACTTCCCGAGCCCCTGGAAGCATGAAAATCACTTTAAACATGCTAATTTTAGCTCTAACACTGATGATCCACCTACAAATGTGAACTGACGTTCAAAAATAAAACATTTGAAAACGGACCATTTTCCACATTTCTGAAGCATGACGTAATGGGGGGGTGTTATCTCTTTTGTCGAAAATCAGCCGTTTTTGCTCGAACATTAAATGCCTCCAAATGGTATTTAATTAACTTCCCGAGCCCCTGGAAGCATGAAAATCACTTTAAACATGCTAATTTTAGCTCTAGCACTGATGATCCACCTACAAATGTGAACTGACGTTCAAAAATAAAACATTTGAAAACTGACCATTTTCCACATTTCTGAAGCATGACGTAATGGGGGGGTGTTATCTCTTTTGTCGAAAATCAGCCGTTTTTGCTCGAACATTAAATGCCTCCAAATGGTATTTAATTAACTTCCCGGGGTGAAGAAACCCTTTTTGAGAACTCAGAGTGAGTAAATTGGCCATTTTCATGCACTTTTAACCATTCCATAAATCTTGTGTTTTGGGCCCCTGGAAGCATGAAAATCACTTTAAACATGCTAATTTTAGCTCTAACACTGATGATCCACCTAAAAATGTGAACTGACGTTCAAAAATAAAACATTTGAAAACGGACCATTTTCCACATTTCTGAAGCATGACGTAATGGGGGGGGTGTTATCTCTTTTGTCGAAAATCAGCCGTTTTTGCTCGAACATTAAATGCCTCCAAATGGTATTTAATTAACTTCCCGAGCCCCTGGAAGCATGAAAATCACTTTAAACATGCTAATTTTAGCTCTAACACTGATGATCCACCTACAAATGTGAACTGACGTTCAAAAATAAAACATTTGAAAATGGACCATTTTCCACATTTCTGAAGCATGACGTAATGGGGGGGTGTTATCTCTTTTGTTGAAAATCAGCCATTTTTGCTCGAACATTAAATGCCTCCAAATGGTATTTAATTAACTTCCCAAGCCCCTGGAAGCATGAAAATCACTTTAAACATGCTAATTTTAGCTCTAACACTGATGATCCACCTACAAATGTGAACTGACGTTCAAAAATAAAACATTTGAAAACGGACCATTTTCCACATTTCTGAAGCATGACATAATGGGGGGGTGTTATCTCTTTTGTCGAAAATCAGCCGTTTTTGCTCGAACATTAAATGCCTCCAAATGGTATTTAATTAACTTCCCGAGCCCCTGGAAGCATGAAAATCACTTTAAACATGCTAATTTTAGCTCTAACACTGATGATCCACCTACAAATGTGAACTGACGTTCAAAAATAAAACATTTGAAAACTGACCATTTTCCACATTTCTGAAGCATGACGTAATGGGGGGGTGTTATCTCTTTTGTCAAAAATCAGCCGTTTTTGCTCGAACATTAAATGCCTCCAAATGGTATTTAATTAACTTCCCGGGGTGAAGAAACCCTTTTTGAGAACTCAGAGTGAGTAAATTGGCCATTTTCATGCACTTTTAACCATTCCATAAATCTTGTGTTTTGGGCCCCTGGAATCATGCAAATCACTTTAAACATGCTAATTTTAGCTCTAACACTGATGATCCACCTACAAATGTGAACTGACGTTCAAAAATAAAACATTTGAAAACGGACCATTTTCCACATTTCTGAAGCATGACGTAATGGGGGGGTGTTATCTCTTTTGTCGAAAATCAGCCGTTTTTGCTCGAACATTAAATGCCTCCAAATGGTATTTAATTAACTTCCCGGGGTGAAGAAACCCTTTTTGAGAACTCAGAGTGAGTAAATTGGCCATTTTCATGCACTTTTAACCATTCCATAAATCTTGTGTTTTGGGCCCCTGGAAGCATGAAAATCACTTTAAACATGCTAATTTTAGCTCTAACACTGATGATCCACCTACAAATGTGAACTGACGTTCAAAAATAAAACATTTGAAAACGGACCATTTTCCACATTTCTGAAGCATGACGTAATGGGGGGGTGTTATCTCTTTTGTCGAAAATCTGCCGTTTTTGCTCGAACATTAAATGCCTCCAAATGGTATTTATTTCACTTCCCGAGCCCCTGGAAGCATGAAAATCACTTTAAACATGCTAATTTTAGCTCTAACACTGATGATCCACCTACAAATGTGAACTGACGTTCAAAAATAAAACATTTGAAAACGGACCATTTTCCACATTTCTGAAGCATGACGTAATGGGGGGGTGTTATCTCTTTTGTCGAAAATCAGCGGTTTTTGCTCGAACATTAAATGCCTCCAAATGGTATTTAATTAACTTCCCGAGCCCCTGGAAGCATGAAAATCACTTTAAACATGCTAATTTTAGCTCTAACACTGATGATCCACCTACAAATGTGAACTGACGTTCAAAAATAAAACATTTGAAAACGGACCATTTTCCACATTTCTGAAGCATGACGTAATGGGGGGGTGTTATCTCTTTTGTCGAAAATCAGCCGTTTTTGCTCGAACATTAAATGCCTCCAAATGGTATTTAATTAACTTCCCGAGCCCCTGGAAGCATGAAAATCACTTTAAACATGCTAATTTTAGCTCTAACACTGATGATCCACCTACAAATGTGAACTGACGTTCAAAAATAAAACATTTGAAAACGGACCATTTTCCACATTTCTGAAGCATGACGTAATGGGGGGGTGTTATCTCTTTTGTCGAAAATCAGCCGTTTTTGCTCGAACATTAAATGCCTCCAAATGGTATTTAATTAACTTCCCGGGGTGAAGAAACCCTTTTTGAGAACTCAGAGTGAGTAAATTGGCCATTTTCATGCACTTTTAACCATTCCATAAATCTTGTGTTTTGGGCCCCCGGAAGCATGAAAATCACTTTAAACATGCTAATTTTAGCTCTAACACTGATGATCCACCTACAAATGTGAACTGACGTTCAAAAATAAAACATTTGAAAACGGACCATTTTCCACATTTCTGAAGCATGACGTAATGGGGGGGTGTTATCTCTTTTGTCGAAAATCAGCCGTTTTTGCTCGAACATTAAATGCCTCCAAATGGTATTTAATTAACTTCCCGAGCCCCTGGAAGCATGAAAATCACTTTAAACATGCTAATTTTAGCTCTAACACTGATGATCCACCTACAAATGTGAACTGACGTTCAAAAATAAAACATTTGAAAACGGACCATTTTCCACATTTCTGAAGCATGACGTAATGGGGGGGTGTTATCTCTTTTGTCGAAAATCAGCCGTTTTTGCTCGAACATTAAATGCCTCCAAATGGTATTTAATTAACTTCCCGGGGTGAAGAAACCCTTTTTGAGAACTCAGAGTGAGTAAATTGGCCATTTTCATGCACTTTTAACCATTCCATAAATCTTGTGTTTTGGGCCCCTGGAAGCATGAAAATCACTTTAAACATGCTAATTTTAGCTCTAACACTGATGATCCACCTACAAATGTGAACTGACGTTCAAAAATAAAACATTTGAAAACGGACCATTTTCCACATTTCTGAAGCATGACGTAATGGGGGGGTGTTATCTCTTTTGTCGAAAATCAGCCGTTTTTGCTCGAACATTAAATGCCTCCAAATGGTATTTATTTCACTTCCCGAGCCCCTGGAAGCATGAAAATCACTTTAAACATGCTAATTTTAGCTCTAACACTGATGATCCACCTACAAATGTGAACTGACGTTCAAAAATAAAACATTTGAAAACGGACCATTTTCCACATTTCTGAAGCATGACGTAATGGGGGGGTGTTATCTCTTTTGTCGAAAATCAGCCGTTTTTGCTCGAACATTAAATGCCTCCAAATGGTATTTATTTCACTTCCCGGGGTGAAGAAACCCTTTTTGAGAACTCAGAGTGAGTAAATTGGCCATTTTCATGCACTTTTAACCATTCCATAAATCTTGTGTTTTGGGCCCCTGGAAGCATGAAAATCACTTTAAACATGCTAATTTTAGCTCTAACACTGATGATCCACCTACAAATGTGAACTGACGTTCAAAAATAAAACATTTGAAAACGGACCATTTTCCACATTTCTGAAGCATGACGTAATGGGGGGGGTGTTATCTCTTTTGTCGAAAATCAGCCGTTTTTGCTCGAACATTAAATGCCTCCAAATGGTATTTAATTAACTTCCCGAGCCCCTGGAAGCATGAAAATCACTTTAAACATGCTAATTTTAGCTCTAACACTGATGATCCACCTACAAATGTGAACTGACGTTCAAAAATAAAACATTTGAAAACGGACCATTTTCCACATTTCTGAAGCATGACGTAATGGGGGGGTGTTATCTCTTTTGTCGAAAATCAGCCGTTTTTGCTCGAACATTAAATGCCTCCAAATGGTATTTAATTAACTTCCCGGGGTGAAGAAACCCTTTTTGAGAACTCAGAGTGAGTAAATTGGCCATTTTCATGCACTTTTAACCATTCCATAAATCTTGTGTTTTGGGCCCCTGGAAGCATGAAAATCACTTTAAACATGCTAATTTTAGCTCTAACACTGATGATCCACCTACAAATGTGAACTGACGTTCAAAAATAAAACATTTGAAAACGGACCATTTTCCACATTTCTGAAGCATGACGTAATGGGGGGGTGTTATCTCTTTTGTCGAAAATCAGCCGTTTTTGCTCGAACATTAAATGCCTCCAAATGGTATTTAATTAACTTCCCGAGCCCCTGGAAGCATGAAAATCACTTTAAACATGCTAATTTTAGCTCTAACACTGATGATCCACCTACAAATGTGAACTGACGTTCAAAAATAAAACATTTGAAAACGGACCATTTTCCACATTTCTGAAGCATGACGTAATGGGGGGGTGTTATCTCTTTTGTCGAAAATCAGCCGTTTTTGCTCGAACATTAAATGCCTCCAAATGGTATTTAATTAACTTCCCGGGGTGAAGAAACCCTTTTTGAGAACTCAGAGTGAGTAAATTGGCCATTTTCATGCACTTTTAACCATTCCATAAATCTTGTGTTTTGGGCCCCTGGAAGCATGAAAATCACTTTAAACATGCTAATTTTAGCTCTAACACTGATGATCCACCTACAAATGTGAACTGACGTTCAAAAATAAAACATTTGAAAACGGACCATTTTCCACATTTCTGAAGCATGACGTAATGGGGGGGTGTTATCTCTTTTGTCGAAAATCAGCCGTTTTTGCTCGAAAATTAAATGCCTCCAAATGGTATTTAATTAACTTCCCGAGCCCCTGGAAGCATGAAAATCACTTTAAACATGCTAATTTTAGCTCTAACACTGATGATCCACCTACAAATGTGAACTGACGTTCAAAAATAAAACATTTGAAAACGGACCATTTTCCACATTTCTGAAGCATGACGTAATGGGGGGGTGTTATCTCTTTTGTCGAAAATCAGCCGTTTTTGCTCGAACATTAAATGCCTCCAAATGGTATTTAATTAACTTCCCGGGGTGAAGAAACCCTTTTTGAGAACTCAGAGTGAGTAAATTGGCCATTTTCATGCACTTTTAACCATTCCATAAATCTTGTGTTTTGGGCCCCTGGAAGCATGAAAATCACTTTAAACATGCTAATTTTAGCTCTAACACTGATGATCCACCTACAAATGTGAACTGACGTTCAAAAATAAAACATTTGAAAACGGACCATTTTCCACATTTCTGAAGCATGACGTAATGGGGAGGTGTTATCTCTTTTGTCGAAAATCAGCCGTTTTTGCTCGAACATTAAATGCCTCCAAATGGTATTTAATTAACTTCCCGAGCCCCTGGAAGCATGAAAATCACTTTAAACATGCTAATTTTAGCTCTAACACTGATGATCCACCTACAAATGTGAACTGACGTTCAAAAATAAAACATTTGAAAACGGACCATTTTCCACATTTCTGAAGCATGACGTAATGGGGGGGTGTTATCTCTTTTGTCGAAAATCAGCCGTTTTTGCTCGAACATTAAATGCCTCCAAATGGTATTTAATTAACTTCCCGGGGTGAAGAAACCCTTTTTGAGAACTCAGAGTGAGTAAATTGGCCATTTTCATGCACTTTTAACCATTCCATAAATCTTGTGTTTTGGGCCCCTGGAAGCATGAAAATCACTTTAAACATGCTAATTTTAGCTCTAACACTGATGATCCACCTACAAATGTGAACTGACGTTCAAAAATAAAACATTTGAAAACGGACCATTTTCCACATTTCTGAAGCATGACGTAATGGGGGGGTGTTATCTCTTTTGTCGAAAATCAGCCGTTTTTGCTCGAACATTAAATGCCTCCAAATGGTATTTAATTAACTTCCCGAGCCCCTGGAAGCATGAAAATCACTTTAAACATGCTAATTTTAGCTCTAACACTGATGATCCACCTACAAATGTGAACTGACGTTCAAAAATAAAACATTTGAAAACGGACCATTTTCCACATTTCTGAAGCATGACGTAATGGGGGGGTGTTATCTCTTTTGTCGAAAATCAGCCGTTTTTGCTCGAACATTAAATGCCTCCAAATGGTATTTAATTAACTTCCCGGGATGAAGAAACCCTTTTTGAGAACTCAGAGTGAGTAAATTGGCCATTTTCATGCACTTTTAACCATTCCATAAATCTTGTGTTTTGGGCCCCTGGAAGCATGAAAATCACTTTAAACATGCTAATTTTAGCTCTAACACTGATGATCCACCTACAAATGTGAACTGACGTTCAAAAATAAAACATTTGAAAACGGACCATTTTCCACATTTCTGAAGCATGACGTAATGGGGGGGTGTTATCTCTTTTGTCGAAAATCAGCCGTTTTTGCTCGAACATTAAATGCCTCCAAATGGTATTTAATTAACTTCCCGAGCCCCTGGAAGCATGAAAATCACTTTAAACATGCTAATTTTAGCTCTAACACTGATGATCCACCTACAAATGTGAACTGACGTTCAAAAATAAAACATTTGAAAACGGACCATTTTCCACATTTCTGAAGCATGACGTAATGGGGGGGTGTTATCTCTTTTGTCGAAAATCAGCCGTTTTTGCTCGAACATTAAATGCCTCCAAATGGTATTTAATTAACTTCCCGAGCCCCTGGAAGCATGAAAATCACTTTAAACATGCTAATTTTAGATCTAACACTGATGATCCACCTACAAATGTGAACTGACGTTCAAAAATAAAACATTTAAAAAAACGGACCATTTTCCACATTTCTAAAGCATGACGTAATGGGGGGTGTTATCTCTTTTGTCGAAAATCAGCCGTTTTTGCTCGAACATTAAATGCCTCCAAATGGTATTTAATTAACTTCCCGGGGTGAAGAAACCCTTTTTGAGAACTCAGAGTGAGTAAATTGGCCATTTTCATGCACTTTTAACTATTCCATAAATCTTGTGTTTTGGGCCCCTGGAAGCATGAAAATCACTTTAAACATGCTAATTTTAGCTCTAACACTGATGATCCACCTACAAATGTGAACTGACGTTCAAAAATAAAACATTTGAAAACGGACCATTTTCCACATTTCTGAAGCATGACGTAATGGGGGGGTGTTATCTCTTTTGTCGAAAATCAGCCGTTTTTGCTCGAACATTAAATGCCTCCAAATGGTATTTAATTAACTTCCCGAGCCCCTGGAAGCATGAAAATCACTTTAAACATGCTAATTTTAGCTCTAACACTGATGATCCACCTACAAATGTGAACTGACGTTCAAAAATAAAACATTTGAAAACGGACCATTTTCCACATTTCTGAAGCATGACGTAATGGGGGGGTGTTATCTCTTTTGTCGAAAATCAGCCGTTTTTGCTCGAACATTAAATGCCTCCAAATGGTATTTAATTAACTTCCCGAGCCCCTGGAAGCATGAAAATCACTTTAAACATGCTAATTTTAGCTCTAGCACTGATGATCCACCTACAAATGTGAACTGACGTTCAAAAATAAAACATTTGAAAACTGACCATTTTCCACATTTCTGAAGCATGACGTAATGGGGGGGTGTTATCTCTTTTGTCGAAAATCAGCCGTTTTTGCTCGAACATTAAATGCCTCCAAATGGTATTTAATTAACTTCCCGGGGTGAAGAAACCCTTTTTGAGAACTCAGAGTGAGTAAATTGGCCATTTTCATGCACTTTTAACCATTCCATAAATCTTGTGTTTTGGGCCCCTGGAAGCATGAAAATCACTTTAAACATGCTAATTTTAGCTCTAACACTGATGATCCACCTAAAAATGTGAACTGACGTTCAAAAATAAAACATTTGAAAACGGACCATTTTCCACATTTCTGAAGCATGACGTAATGGGGGGGGTGTTATCTCTTTTGTCGAAAATCAGCCGTTTTTGCTCGAACATTAAATGCCTCCAAATGGTATTTAATTAACTTCCCGAGCCCCTGGAAGCATGAAAATCACTTTAAACATGCTAATTTTAGCTCTAACACTGATGATCCACCTACAAATGTGAACTGACGTTCAAAAATAAAACATTTGAAAATGGACCATTTTCCACATTTCTGAAGCATGACGTAATGGGGGGGTGTTATCTCTTTTGTTGAAAATCAGCCATTTTTGCTCGAACATTAAATGCCTCCAAATGGTATTTAATTAACTTCCCAAGCCCCTGGAAGCATGAAAATCACTTTAAACATGCTAATTTTAGCTCTAACACTGATGATCCACCTACAAATGTGAACTGACGTTCAAAAATAAAACATTTGAAAACGGACCATTTTCCACATTTCTGAAGCATGACATAATGGGGGGGTGTTATCTCTTTTGTCGAAAATCAGCCGTTTTTGCTCGAACATTAAATGCCTCCAAATGGTATTTAATTAACTTCCCGAGCCCCTGGAAGCATGAAAATCACTTTAAACATGCTAATTTTAGCTCTAACACTGATGATCCACCTACAAATGTGAACTGACGTTCAAAAATAAAACATTTGAAAACGGACCATTTTCCACATTTCTGAAGCATGACGTAATGGGGGGGTGTTATCTCTTTTGTCGAAAATCAGCCGTTTTTGCTCGAACATTAAATGCCTCCAAATGGTATTTAATTAACTTCCCGGGGTGAAGAAACCCTTTTTGAGAACTCAGAGTGAGTAAATTGGCCATTTTCATGCACTTTTAACCATTCCATAAATCTTGTGTTTTGGGCCCCTGGAAGCATGAAAATCACTTTAAACATGCTAATTTTAGCTCTAACACTGATGATCCACCTACAAATGTGAACTGACGTTCAAAAATAAAACATTTGAAAACGGACCATTTTCCACATTTCTGAAGCATGACGTAATGGGGGGGTGTTATCTCTTTTGTCGAAAATCAGCCGTTTTTGCTCGAACATTAAATGCCTCCAAATGGTATTTAATTAACTTCCCGAGCCCCTGGAAGCATGAAAATCACTTTAAACATGCTAATTTTAGCTCTAACACTGATGATCCACCTACAAATGTGAACTGACGTTCAAAAATAAAACATTTGAAAACGGACCATTTTCCACATTTCTGAAGCATGACGTAATGGGGGGGTGTTATCTCTTTTGTCGAAAATCAGCCGTTTTTGCTCGAACATTAAATGCCTCCAAATGGTATTTAATTAACTTCCCGGGGTGAAGAAACCCTTTTTGAGAACTCAGAGTGAGTAAATTGGCCATTTTCATGCACTTTTAACCATTCCATAAATCTTGTGTTTTGGGCCCCTGGAAGCATGAAAATCACTTTAAACATGCTAATTTTAGCTCTAACACTGATGATCCACCTACAAATGTGAACTGACGTTCAAAAATAAAACATTTGAAAACGGACCATTTTCCACATTTCTGAAGCATGACGTAATGGGGAGGTGTTATCTCTTTTGTCGAAAATCAGCCGTTTTTGCTCGAACATTAAATGCCTCCAAATGGTATTTAATTAACTTCCCGAGCCCCTGGAAGCATGAAAATCACTCTAAACATGCTAATTTTAGCTCTAACACTGATGATCCACCTACAAATGTGAACTGACGTTCAAAAATAAAACATTTGAAAACGGACCATTTTCCACATTTCTGAAGCATGACGTAATGGGGGGGTGTTATCTCTTTTGTCGAAAATCAGCCGTTTTTGCTCGAACATTAAATGCCTCCAAATGGTATTTAATTAACTTCCCGGGGTGAAGAAACCCTTTTTGAGAACTCAGAGTGAGTAAATTGGCCATTTTCATGCACTTTTAACCATTCCATAAATCTTGTGTTTTGGGCCCCTGGAAGCATGAAAATCACTTTAAACATGCTAATTTTAGCTCTAACACTGATGATCCACCTACAAATGTGAACTGACGTTCAAAAATAAAACATTTGAAAACGGACCATTTTCCACATTTCTGAAGCATGACGTAATGGGGGGGTGTTATCTCTTTTGTCGAAAATCAGCCGTTTTTGCTCGAACATTAAATGCCTCCAAATGGTATTTAATTAACTTCCCGAGCCCCTGGAAGCATGAAAATCACTTTAAACATGCTAATTTTAGCTCTAACACTGATGATCCACCTACAAATGTGAACTGACGTTCAAAAATAAAACATTTGAAAACGGACCATTTTCCACATTTCTGAAGCATGACGTAATGGGGGGGTGTTATCTCTTTTGTCGAAAATCAGCCGTTTTTGCTCGAACATTAAATGCCTCCAAATGGTATTTAATTAACTTCCCGGGATGAAGAAACCCTTTTTGAGAACTCAGAGTGAGTAAATTGGCCATTTTCATGCACTTTTAACCATTCCATAAATCTTGTGTTTTGGGCCCCTGGAAGCATGAAAATCACTTTAAACATGCTAATTTTAGCTCTAACACTGATGATCCACCTACAAATGTGAACTGACGTTCAAAAATAAAACATTTGAAAACGGACCATTTTCCACATTTCTGAAGCATGACGTAATGGGGGGGTGTTATCTCTTTTGTCGAAAATCAGACGTTTTTGCTCGAACATTAAATGCCTCCAAATGGTATTTAATTAACTTCCCGAGCCCCTGGAAGCATGAAAATCACTTTAAACATGCTAATTTTAGCTCTAACACTGATGATCCACCTACAAATGTGAACTGACGTTCAAAAATAAAACATTTGAAAACGGACCATTTTCCACATTTCTGAAGCATGACGTAATGGGGGGGTGTTATCTCTTTTGTCGAAAATCAGCCGTTTTTGCTCGAACATTAAATGCCTCCAAATGGTATTTAATTAACTTCCCGAGCCCCTGGAAGCATGAAAATCACTTTAAACATGCTAATTTTAGATCTAACACTGATGATCCACCTACAAATGTGAACTGACGTTCAAAAATAAAACATTTAAAAAAACGGACCATTTTCCACATTTCTAAAGCATGACGTAATGGGGGGTGTTATCTCTTTTGTCGAAAATCAGCCGTTTTTGCTCGAACATTAAATGCCTCCAAATGGTATTTAATTAACTTCCCGGGGTGAAGAAACCCTTTTTGAGAACTCAGAGTGAGTAAATTGGCCATTTTCATGCACTTTTAACTATTCCATAAATCTTGTGTTTTGGGCCCCTGGAAGCATGAAAATCACTTTAAACATGCTAATTTTAGCTCTAACACTGATGATCCACCTACAAATGTGAACTGACGTTCAAAAATAAAACATTTGAAAACGGACCATTTTCCACATTTCTGAAGCATGACGTAATGGGGGGGTGTTATCTCTTTTGTCGAAAATCAGCCGTTTTTGCTCGAACATTAAATGCCTCCAAATGGTATTTAATTAACTTCCCGAGCCCCTGGAAGCATGAAAATCACTTTAAACATGCTAATTTTAGCTCTAACACTGATGATCCACCTACAAATGTGAACTGACGTTCAAAAATAAAACATTTGAAAACGGACCATTTTCCACATTTCTGAAGCATGACGTAATGGGGGGGTGTTATCTCTTTTGTCGAAAATCAGCCGTTTTTGCTCGAACATTAAATGCCTCCAAATGGTATTTAATTAACTTCCCGAGCCCCTGGAAGCATGAAAATCACTTTAAACATGCTAATTTTAGCTCTAGCACTGATGATCCACCTACAAATGTGAACTGACGTTCAAAAATAAAACATTTGAAAACTGACCATTTTCCACATTTCTGAAGCATGACGTAATGGGGGGGTGTTATCTCTTTTGTCGAAAATCAGCCGTTTTTGCTCGAACATTAAATGCCTCCAAATGGTATTTAATTAACTTCCCGGGGTGAAGAAACCCTTTTTGAGAACTCAGAGTGAGTAAATTGGCCATTTTCATGCACTTTTAACCATTCCATAAATCTTGTGTTTTGGGCCCCTGGAAGCATGAAAATCACTTTAAACATGCTAATTTTAGCTCTAACACTGATGATCCACCTAAAAATGTGAACTGACGTTCAAAAATAAAACATTTGAAAACGGACCATTTTCCACATTTCTGAAGCATGACGTAATGGGGGGGGTGTTATCTCTTTTGTCGAAAATCAGCCGTTTTTGCTCGAACATTAAATGCCTCCAAATGGTATTTAATTAACTTCCCGAGCCCCTGGAAGCATGAAAATCACTTTAAACATGCTAATTTTAGCTCTAACACTGATGATCCACCTACAAATGTGAACTGACGTTCAAAAATAAAACATTTGAAAATGGACCATTTTCCACATTTCTGAAGCATGACGTAATGGGGGGGTGTTATCTCTTTTGTTGAAAATCAGCCATTTTTGCTCGAACATTAAATGCCTCCAAATGGTATTTAATTAACTTCCCAAGCCCCTGGAAGCATGAAAATCACTTTAAACATGCTAATTTTAGCTCTAACACTGATGATCCACCTACAAATGTGAACTGACGTTCAAAAATAAAACATTTGAAAACGGACCATTTTCCACATTTCTGAAGCATGACATAATGGGGGGGTGTTATCTCTTTTGTCGAAAATCAGCCGTTTTTGCTCGAACATTAAATGCCTCCAAATGGTATTTAATTAACTTCCCGAGCCCCTGGAAGCATGAAAATCACTTTAAACATGCTAATTTTAGCTCTAACACTGATGATCCACCTACAAATGTGAACTGACGTTCAAAAATAAAACATTTGAAAACTGACCATTTTCCACATTTCTGAAGCATGACGTAATGGGGGGGTGTTATCTCTTTTGTCAAAAATCAGCCGTTTTTGCTCGAACATTAAATGCCTCCAAATGGTATTTAATTAACTTCCCGGGGTGAAGAAACCCTTTTTGAGAACTCAGAGTGAGTAAATTGGCCATTTTCATGCACTTTTAACCATTCCATAAATCTTGTGTTTTGGGCCCCTGGAATCATGCAAATCACTTTAAACATGCTAATTTTAGCTCTAACACTGATGATCCACCTACAAATGTGAACTGACGTTCAAAAATAAAACATTTGAAAACGGACCATTTTCCACATTTCTGAAGCATGACGTAATGGGGGGGTGTTATCTCTTTTGTCGAAAATCAGCCGTTTTTGCTCGAACATTAAATGCCTCCAAATGGTATTTAATTAACTTCCCGGGGTGAAGAAACCCTTTTTGAGAACTCAGAGTGAGTAAATTGGCCATTTTCATGCACTTTTAACCATTCCATAAATCTTGTGTTTTGGGCCCCTGGAAGCATGAAAATCACTTTAAACATGCTAATTTTAGCTCTAACACTGATGATCCACCTACAAATGTGAACTGACGTTCAAAAATAAAACATTTGAAAACGGACCATTTTCCACATTTCTGAAGCATGACGTAATGGGGGGGGTGTTATCTCTTTTGTCGAAAATCAGCCGTTTTTGCTCGAACATTAAATGCCTCCAAATGGTATTTATTTCACTTCCCGAGCCCCTGGAAGCATGAAAATCACTTTAAACATGCTAATTTTAGCTCTAACACTGATGATCCACCTACAAATGTGAACTGACGTTCAAAAATAAAACATTTGAAAACGGACCATTTTCCACATTTCTGAAGCATGACGTAATGGGGGGGTGTTATCTCTTTTGTCGAAAATCAGCCGTTTTTGCTCGAACATTAAATGCCTCCAAATGGTATTTAATTAACTTCCCGAGCCCCTGGAAGCATGAAAATCACTTTAAACATGCTAATTTTAGCTCTAACACTGATGATCCACCTACAAATGTGAACTGACGTTCAAAAATAAAACATTTGAAAACGGACCATTTTCCACATTTCTGAAGCATGACGTAATGGGGGGGTGTTATCTCTTTTGTCGAAAATCAGCCGTTTTTGCTCGAACATTAAATGCCTCCAAATGGTATTTAATTAACTTCCCGAGCCCCTGGAAGCATGAAAATCACTTTAAACATGCTAATTTTAGCTCTAACACTGATGATCCACCTACAAATGTGAACTGACGTTCAAAAATAAAACATTTGAAAACGGACCATTTTCCACATTTCTGAAGCATGACGTAATGGGGGGGTGTTATCTCTTTTGTCGAAAATCAGCCGTTTTTGCTCGAACATTAAATGCCTCCAAATGGTATTTAATTAACTTCCCGGGGTGAAGAAACCCTTTTTGAGAACTCAGAGTGAGTAAATTGGCCATTTTCATGCACTTTTAACCATTCCATAAATCTTGTGTTTTGGGCCCCTGGAAGCATGAAAATCACTTTAAACATGCTAATTTTAGCTCTAACACTGATGATCCACCTACAAATGTGAACTGACGTTCAAAAATAAAACATTTGAAAACGGACCATTTTCCACATTTCTGAAGCATGACGTAATGGGGGGGTGTTATCTCTTTTGTCGAAAATCAGCCGTTTTTGCTCGAACATTAAATGCCTCCAAATGGTATTTAATTAACTTCCCGAGCCCCTGGAAGCATGAAAATCACTTTAAACATGCTAATTTTAGCTCTAACACTGATGATCCACCTACAAATGTGAACTGACGTTCAAAAATAAAACATTTGAAAACGGACCATTTTCCACATTTCTGAAGCATGACGTAATGGGGGGGTGTTATCTCTTTTGTCGAAAATCAGCCGTTTTTGCTCGAACATTAAATGCCTCCAAATGGTATTTAATTAACTTCCCGGGGTGAAGAAACCCTTTTTGAGAACTCAGAGTGAGTAAATTGGCCATTTTCATGCACTTTTAACCATTCCATAAATCTTGTGTTTTGGGCCCCTGGAAGCATGAAAATCACTTTAAACATGCTAATTTTAGCTCTAACACTGATGATCCACCTACAAATGTGAACTGACGTTCAAAAATAAAACATTTGAAAACGGACCATTTTCCACATTTCTGAAGCATGACGTAATGGGGGGGTGTTATCTCTTTTGTCGAAAATCAGCCGTTTTTGCTCGAACATTAAATGCCTCCAAATGGTATTTAATTAACTTCCCGAGCCCCTGGAAGCATGAAAATCACTTTAAACATGCTAATTTTAGCTCTAACACTGATGATCCACCTACAAATGTGAACTGACGTTCAAAAATAAAACATTTGAAAACGGACCATTTTCCACATTTCTGAAGCATGACGTAATGGGGGGGTGTTATCTCTTTTATCGAAAATCAGCCGTTTTTGCTCGAACATTAAATGCCTCCAAATGGTATTTAATTAACTTCCCGGGGTGAAGAAACCCTTTTTGAGAACTCAGAGTGAGTAAATTGGCCATTTTCATGCACTTTTAACCATTCCATAAATCTTGTGTTTTGGGCCCCTGGAAGCATGAAAATCACTTTAAACATGCTAATTTTAGCTCTAACACTGATGATCCACCTACAAATGTGAACTGACGTTCAAAAATAAAACATTTGAAAACGGACCATTTTCCACATTTCTGAAGCATGACGTAATGGGGGGGTGTTATCTCTTTTGTCGAAAATCAGCCGTTTTTGCTCGAACATTAAATGCCTCCAAATGGTATTTAATTAACTTCCCGAGCCCCTGGAAGCATGAAAATCACTTTAAACATGCTAATTTTAGCTCTAACACTGATGATCCACCTACAAATGTGAACTGACGTTCAAAAATAAAACATTTGAAAACGGACCATTTTCCACATTTCTGAAGCATGACGTAATGGGGGGGTGTTATCTCTTTTGTCGAAAATCAGCCGTTTTTGCTCGAACATTAAATGCCTCCAAATGGTATTTAATTAACTTCCCGGGATGAAGAAACCCTTTTTGAGAACTCAGAGTGAGTAAATTGGCCATTTTCATGCACTTTTAACCATTCCATAAATCTTGTGTTTTGGGCCCCTGGAAGCATGAAAATCACTTTAAACATGCTAATTTTAGCTCTAACACTGATGATCCACCTACAAATGTGAACTGACGTTCAAAAAAAAAACATTTGAAAACGGACCATTTTCCACATTTCTGAAGCATGACGTAATGGGGGGGTGTTATCTCTTTTGTCGAAAATCAGCCGTTTTTGCTCGAACATTAAATGCCTCCAAATGGTATTTAATTAACTTCCCGAGCCCCTGGAAGCATGAGAATCACTTTAAACATGCTAATTTTAGCTCTAACACTGATGATCCACCTACAAATGTGAACTGACGTTCAAAAATAAAACATTTGAAAACGGACCATTTTCCACATTTCTGAAGCATGACGTAATGGGGGGGTGTTATCTCTTTTGTCGAAAATCAGCCGTTTTTGCTCGAACATTAAATGCCTCCAAATGGTATTTAATTAACTTCCCGGGGTGAAGAAACCCTTTTTGAGAACTCAGAGTGAGTAAATTGGCCATTTTCATGCACTTTTAACCATTCCATAAATCTTGTGTTTTGGGCCCCTGGAAGCATGAAAATCACTTTAAACATGCTAATTTTAGCTCTAACACTGATGATCCACCTACAAATGTGAACTGACGTTCAAAAATAAAACATTTGAAAACGGACCATTTTCCACATTTCTGAAGCATGACGTAATGGGGGGGTGTTATCTCTTTTGTCGAAAATCAGCCGTTTTTGCTCGAACATTAAATGCCTCCAAATGGTATTTAATTAACTTCCCGAGCCCCTGGAAGCATGAAAATCACTTTAAACATGCTAATTTTAGCTCTAACACTGATGATCCACCTACAAATGTGAACTGACGTTCAAAAATGAAACATTTGAAAACGGACCATTTTCCACATTTCTGAAGCATGACGTAATGGGGGGGTGTTATCTCTTTTGTCGAAAATCAGCCGTTTTTGCTCGAACATTAAATGCCTCCAAATGGTATTTAATTAACTTCCCGGGGTGAAGAAACCCTTTTTGAGAACTCAGAGTGAGTAAATTGGCCATTTTCATGCACTTTTAACCATTCCATAAATATTGTGTTTTGGGCCCCTGGAAGCATGAAAATCACTTTAAACATGCTAATTTTAGCTCTAACACTGATGATCCACCTACAAATGTGAACTGACGTTCAAAAATAAAACATTTGAAAACGGACCATTTTCCACATTTCTGAAGCATTACGTAATGGGGGGGTGTTATCTCTTTTGTCGAAAATCAGCCGTTTTTGCTCGAACATTAAATGCCTCCAAATGGTATTTAATTAACTTCCCGAGCCCCTGGAAGCATGAAAATCACTTTAAACATGCTAATTTTAGCTCTAACACTGATGATCCACCTACAAATGTGAACTGACGTTCAAAAATAAAACATTTGAAAACGGACCATTTTCCACATTTCTGAAGCATGACGTAATGGGGGGGTGTTATCTCTTTTGTCGAAAATCAGCCGTTTTTGCTCGAACATTAAATGCCTCCAAATGGTATTTAATTAACTTCCCGGGGTGAAGAAACCCTTTTTGAGAACTCAGAGTGAGTAAATTGGCCATTTTCATGCACTTTTAACCATTCCATAAATCTTGTGTTTTGGGCCCCTGGAAGCATGAAAATCACTTTAAACATGCTAATTTTAGCTCTAACACTGATGATCCACCTACAAATGTGAACTGACGTTCAAAAATAAAACATTTGAAAACGGACCATTTTCCACATTTCTGAAGCATGACGTAATGGGGGGGTGTTATCTCTTTTGTCGAAAATCAGCCGTTTTTGCTCGAACATTAAATGCCCCCAAATGGTATTTAATTAACTTCCCGAGCCCCTGGAAGCATGAAAATCACTTTAAACATGCTAATTTTAGCTCAAACACTGATGATCCACCTACAAATGTGAATTGACGTTCAAAAATGAAACATTTGAAAACGGACCATTTTCCACATTTCTGAAGCATGACGTAATGGGGGGGGGTGTTATCTCTTTTGTCAAAAATCAGCCGTTTTTGCTCGAACATTAAATGCCTCCAAATGGTATTTAATTAACTTCCCGGGGTGAAGAAACCCTTTTTGAGAACTCAGAGTGAGTAAATTGGCCATTTTCATGCACTTTTAACCATTCCATAAATCTTGTGTTTTGGGCCCCTGGAAGCATGAAAATCACTTTAAACATGCTAATTTTAGCTCTAACACTGATGATCCACCTACAAATGTGAACTGACGTTCAAAAATAAAACATTTGAAAACGGACCATTTTCCACATTTCTGAAGCATGACGTAATGGGGGGGTGTTATCTCTTTTGTCGAAAATCAGCCGTTTTTGCTCGAACATTAAATGCCTCCAAATGGTATTTAATTAACTTCCCGAGCCCCTGGAAGCATGAAAATCACTTTAAACATGCTAATTTTAGCTCTAACACTGATGATCCACCTACAAATGTGAACTGACGTTCAAAAATAAAACATTTGAAAACGGACCATTTTCCACATTTCTGAAGCATGACGTAATGGGGGGGTGTTATCTCTTTTGTCGAAAATCAGCCGTTTTTGCTCGAACATTAAATGCCTCCAAATGGTATTTAATTAACTTCCCGAGCCCCTGGAAGCATGAAAATCACTTTAAACATGCTAATTTTAGCTCTAACACTGATGATCCACCTACAAATGTGAACTGACGTTCAAAAATAAAACATTTGAAAACGGACCATTTTCCACATTTCTGAAGCATGACGTAATGGGGGGGTGTTATCTCTTTTGTCGAAAATCAGCCGTTTTTGCTCGAACATTAAATGCCTCCAAATGGTATTTATTTCACTTCCCGAGCCCCTGGAAGCATGAAAATCACTTTAAACATGCTAATTTTAGCTCTAACACTGATGATCCACCTACAAATGTGAACTGACGTTCAAAAATAAAACATTTGAAAACGGACCATTTTCCACATTTCTGAAGCATGACGTAATGGGGGGGTGTTATCTCTTTTGTCGAAAATCAGCCGTTTTTGCTCGAACATTAAATGCCTCCAAATGGTATTTATTTCACTTCCCGGGGTGAAGAAACCCTTTTTGAGAACTCAGAGTGAGTAAATTGGCCATTTTCATGCACTTTTAACCATTCCATAAATCTTGTGTTTTGGGCCCCTGGAAGCATGAAAATCACTTTAAACATGCTAATTTTAGCTCTAACACTGA
The DNA here is from genome assembly GCF_964263255.1 of Lissotriton vulgaris. Taxonomy (NCBI): domain Eukaryota; kingdom Metazoa; phylum Chordata; class Amphibia; order Caudata; family Salamandridae; genus Lissotriton; species Lissotriton vulgaris. The sequence continues at coordinate 275,892 of NW_028244485.1, forward strand.
TGATCCACCTACAAATGTGAACTGACGTTCAAAAATAAAACATTTGAAAACGGACCATTTTCCACATTTCTGAAGCATGACGTAATGGGGGGGTGTTATCTCTTTTGTCGAAAATCAGCCGTTTTTGCTCGAACATTAAATGCCTCCAAATGGTATTTAATTAACTTCCCGGGGTGAAGAAACCCTTTTTGAGAACTCAGAGTGAGTAAATTGGCCATTTTCATGCACTTTTAACCATTCCATAAATCTTGAGTTTTGGGCCCCTGGAAGCATGAAAATCACTTTAAACATGCTAATTTTAGCTCTAACACTGATGATCCACCTACAAATGTGAACTGACGTTCAAAAATAAAACATTTGAAAACGGACCATTTTCCACATTTCTGAAGCATGACGTAATGGGGGGGTGTTATCTCTTTTGTCGAAAATCAGCCGTTTTTGCTCGAACATTAAATGCCGCCAAATGGTATTTAATTAACTTCCCGAGCCCCTGGAAGCATGAAAATCACTTTAAACATGCTAATTTTAGCTCTAACACTGATGATCCACCTACAAATGTGAACTGACGTTCAAAAATAAAACATTTGAAAACGGACCATTTTCCACATTTCTGAAGCATGACGTAATGGGGGGGTGTTATCTCTTCTGTCGAAAATCAGCCGTTTTTGCTCGAACATTAAATGCCTCCAAATGGTATTTAATTAACTTCCCGGGGTGAAGAAACCCTTTTTGAGAACTCAGAGTGAGTAAATTGGCCATTTTCATGCACTTTTAACCATTCCATAAATCTTGTGTTTTGGGCCCCTGGAAGCATGAAAATCACTTTAAACATGCTAATTTTAGCTCTAACACTGATGATCCACCTACAAATGTGAACTGACGTTCAAAAATAAAACATTTGAAAACGGACCATTTTCCACATTTCTGAAGCATGACTTAATGGGGGGGTGTTATCTCTTTTGTCGAAAATCAGCCGTTTTTGCTCGAACATTAAATGCCTCCAAATGGTATTTAATTAACTTCCCGGGGTGAAGAAACCCTTTTTGAGAACTCAGAGTGAGTAAATTGGCCATTTTCATGCACTTTTAACCATTCCATAAATCTTGAGTTTTGGGCCCCTGGAAGCATGAAAATCACTTTAAACATGCTAATTTTAGCTCTAACACTGATGATCCACCTACAAATGTGAACTGACGTTCAAAAATAAAACATTTGAAAACGGACCATTTTCCACATTTCTGAAGCATGACGTAATGGGGGGGTGTTATCTCTTTTGTCGAAAATCAGCCGTTTTTGCTCGAACATTAAATGCCTCCAAATGGTATTTAATTAACTTCCCGAGCCCCTGGAAGCATGAAAATCACTTTAAACATGCTAATTTTAGCTCTAACACTGATGATCCACCTACAAATGTGAACTGACGTTCAAAAATAAAACATTTGAAAACGGACCATTTTCCACATTTCTGAAGCATGACGTAATGGGGGCGTGTTATCTCTTTTGTCGAAAATCAGCCGTTTTTGCTCGAACATTAAATGCCTCCAAATGGTATTTAATTAACTTCCCGAGCCCCTGGAAGCATGAAAATCACTTTAAACATGCTAATTTTAGCTCTAACACTGATGATCCACCTACAAATGTGAACTGACGTTCAAAAATAAAACATTTGAAAACGGACCATTTTCCACATTTCTGAAGCATGACTTAATGGGGGGGTGTTATCTCTTTTGTCGAAAATCAGCCGTTTTTGCTCGAACATTAAATGCCTCCAAATGGTATTTATTTCACTTCCCGAGCCCCTGGAAGCATGAAAATCACTTTAAACATGCTAATTTTAGCTCTAACACTGATGATCCACCTACAAATGTGAACTGACGTTCAAAAATAAAACATTTGAAAACGGACCATTTTCCACATTTCTGAAGCATGACGTAATGGGGGGGTGTTATCTCTTTTGTCGAAAATCAGCCGTTTTTGCTCGAACATTAAATGCCTCCAAATGGTATTCATTTCACTTCCCGGGGTGAAGAAACCCTTTTTGAGAACTCAGAGTGAGTAAATTGGCCATTTTCATGCACTTTTAACCATTCCATAAATCTTGTGTTTTGGGGCCCTGGAAGCATGAAAATCACTTTAAACATGCTAATTTTAGCTCTAACACTGATGATCCACCTACAAATGTGAACTGACGTTCAAAAATAAAACATTTGAAAACGGACCATTTTCCACATTTCTGAAGCATGACGTAATGGGGGGGTGTTATCTCTTTTGTCGAAAATCAGCCGTTTTTGCTCGAACATTAAATGCCTCCAAATGGTATTTAATTAACTTCCCGAGCCCCTGGAAGCATGAAAATCACTTTAAACATGCTAATTTTAGCTCTAACACTGATGATCCACCTACAAATGTGAACTGACGTTCAAAAATAAAACATTTGAAAACGGACCATTTTCCACATTTCTGAAGCATGACGTAATGGGGGGGTGTTATCTCTTTTGTCGAAAATCAGCCGTTTTTGCTCGAACATTAAATGCCTCCAAATGGTATTTAATTAACTTCCCGAGCCCCTGGAAGCATGAAAATCACTTTAAACATGCTAATTTTAGCTCTAACACTGATGATCCACCTACAAATGTGAACTGACGTTCAAAAATAAAACATTTGAAAACGGACCATTTTCCACATTTCTGAAGCATGACGTAATGGGGGGGTGTTATCTCTTTTGTCGAAAATCAGCCGTTTTTGCTCGAACATTAAATGCCTCCAAATGGTATTTAATTAACTTCCCGGGGTGAAGAAACCCTTTTTGAGAACTCAGAGTGAGTAAATTGGCCATTTTCATGCACTTTTAACCATTCCATAAATCTTGTGTTTTGGGCCCCTGGAAGATGAAAATCACTTTAAACATGCTAATTTTAGCTCTAACACTGATGATCCACCTACAAATGTGAACTGACGTTCAAAAATAAAACATTTGAAAACGGACCATTTTCCACATTTCTGAAGCATGACATAATGGGGGGGTGTTATCTCTTTTGTCGAAAATCAGCCGTTTTTGCTCGAACATTAAATGCCTCCAAATGGTATTTAATTAACTTCCCGAGCCCCTGGAAGCATGAAAATCACTTTAAACATGCTAATTTTAGCTCTAACACTGATGATCCACCTACAAATGTGAACTGACGTTCAAAAATAAAACATTTGAAAACGGACCATTTTCCACATTTCTGAAGCATGACGTAATGGGGGGGTGTTATCTCTTTTGTCGAAAATCAGCCGTTTTTGCTCGAACATTAAATGCCTCCAAATGGTATTTATTTCACTTCCCGGGGTGAAGAAACCCTTTTTGAGAACTCAGAGTGAGTAAATTGGCCATTTTCATGCACTTTTAACCATTCCATAAATCTTGTGTTTTGGGCCCCTGGAAGCATGAAAATCACTTTAAACATGCTAATTTTAGCTCTAACACTGATGATCCACCTACAAATGTGAACTGACGTTCAAAAATAAAACATTTGAAAACGGACCATTTTCCACATTTCTGAAGCATGACGTAATGGGGGGGTGTTATCTCTTTTGTCGAAAATCAGCTGTTTTTTCTCTAACATTAAATGCCTCCAAATGGTATTTAATTAACTTCCCGAGCCCCTGGAAGCATGAAAATCACTTTAAACATGCTAATTTTAGCTCTAACACTGATGATCCACCTACAAATGTGAACTGACGTTCAAAAATAAAACATTTGAAAACGGACCATTTTCCACATTTCTGAAGCATGACGTAATGGGGGGGTGTTATCTCTTTTGTCGAAAATCAGCCGTTTTTGCTCGAACATTAAATGCCTCCAAATGGTATTTAATTAACTTCCCGGGGTGAAGAAACCCTTTTTGAAAACTCAGAGTGAGTAAATTGGCCATTTTCATGCACTTTTAACCATTCCATAAATCTTGTGTTTTGGGCCCCTGGAAGCATGAAAATCACTTTAAACATGCAAATTTTAGCTCTAACACTGATGATCCACCTACAAATGTGAACTGACGTTCAAAAATAAAACATTTGAAAACGGACCATTTTCCACATTTCTGAAGCATGACGTAATGGGGGGGTGTTATCTCTTTTGTCGAAAATCAGCCGTTTTTGCTCGAACATTAAATGCCTCCAAATGGTATTTAATTAACTTCCCGAGCCCCTGGAAGCATGAAAATCACTTTAAACATGCTAATTTTAGCTCTAACACTGATGATCCACCTACAAATGTGAACTGACGTTCAAAAATAAAACATTTGAAAACGGACCATTTTCCACATTTCTGAAGCATGACGTAATGGGTGGGTGGTATCTCTTTTGTCGAAAATCAGCCGTTTTTGCTCGAACATTAAATGCCTCCAAATGGTATTTAATTAACTTCCCGGGGTGAAGAAACCCTTTTTGAGAACTCAGAGTGAGTAAATTGGCCATTTTCATGCACTTATAACCATTCCATAAATCTTGTGTTTTGGGCCCCTGGAAGCATGAAAATCACTTTAAACATGCTAATTATAGCTCTAACACTGATGATCCACCTACAAATGTGAACTGACGTTCAAAAATAAAACATTTGAAAATGGGCCATTTCCCACATTTCTGAAGCATGACGTAATGGGGGGGTGTTATCTCTTTTGTCGAAAATCAGCTGTTTTTGCTCGAACATTAAATGCCTCCAAATGGTATTTAATTAACTTCCCGAGCCCCTGGAAGCATGAAAATCACTTTAAACATGCTAATTTTAGCTCTAACACTGATGATCTACCTACAAATGTGAACTGACGTTCAAAAATGAAACATTTAAAAACGGACCATTTTCCACATTTCTGAAGCATGACGTAATGGGGGGGTGTTATCTCTTTTGTCGAAAATCAGCCGTTTTTGCTCGAACATTAAATGCCTCCAAATGGTATTTAATTAACTTCCCGGGGTGAAGAAACCCTTTTTGAGAACTCAGAGTGAGTAAATTGGCCATTTTCATGCACTTTTAACCATTCCATAAATCTTGTGTTTTGGGCCCCTGGAAGCATGAAAATCACTTTAAACATGCTAATTTTAGCTCTAACACTGATGATCCACCTACAAATGTGAACTGACGTTCAAAAATAAAACATTTGAAAACGGACCATTTTCCACATTTCTGAAGCATGACGTAATGGGGGGGGTGTTATCTCTTTTGTCGAAAATCAGCCGTTTTTGCTCGAACATTAAATGCCTCCAAATGGTATTTAATTAACTTCCCGAGCCCCTGGAAGCATGAAAATCACTTTAAACATGCTAATTTTAGCTCTAACACTGATGATCCACCTACAAATGTGAACTGACGTTCAAAAATAAAACATTTGAAAACGGACCATTTTCCACATTTCTGAAGCATGACGTAATGGGGGGGTGTTATCTCTTTTGTCGAAAATCAGCCGTTTTTGCTCGAACATTAAATGCCTCCAAATGGTATTTAATTAACTTCCCGAGCCCCTGGAAGCATGAAAATCACTTTAAACATGCTAATTTTATCTCTAACACTGATGATCCACCTACAAATGTGAACTGACGTTCAAAAATAAAACATTTGAAAACGGACCATTTTCCACATTTCTGAAGCATGACGTAATGGGGGGGTGTTATCTCTTTTGTCGAAAATCAGCCGTTTTTGCTCGAACATTAAATGCCTCCAAATGGTATTTAATTAACTTCCCGAGCCCCTGGAAGCATGAAAATCACTTTAAACATGCTAATTTTAGCTCTAACACTGATGATCCACCTACAAATGTGAACTGACGTTCAAAAATAAAACATTTGAAAACGGACCATTTTCCACATTTCTGAAGCATGACGTAATGGGGGGGTGTTATCTCTTATGTCGAAAATCAGCCGTTTTTGCTCGAACATTAAATGCCTCCAAATGGTATTTATTTCACTTCCCGAGCCCCTGGAAGCATGAAAATCACTTTAAACATGCTAATTTTAGCTCTAACACTGATGATCCACCTACAAATGTGAACTGACGTTCAAAAATAAAACATTTGAAAACGGACCATTTTCCACATTTCTGAAGCATGACGTAATGGGGGGGTGTTATCTCTTTTGTCGAAAATCAGCCGTTTTTGCTCGAACATTAAATGCCTCCAAATGGTATTTATTTCACTTCCCGGGGTGAAGAAACCCTTTTTGAGAACTCAGAGTGAGTAAATTGGCCATTTTCATGCACTTTTAACCATTCCATAAATCTTGTGTTTTGGGCCCCTGGAAGCATGAAAATCACTTTAAACATGCTAATTTTAGCTCTAACACTGATGATCCACCTACAAATGTGAACTGACGTTCAAAAATAAAACATTTGAAAACGGACCATTTTCCACATTTCTGAAGCATGACGTAATGGGGGGGTGTTATCTCTTTTGTCGAAAATCAGCCGTTTTTGCTCGAACATTAAATGCCTCCAAATGGTATTTAATTAACTTCCCGGGGTGAAGAAACCCCTTTTGAGAACTCAGAGTGAGTAAATTGGCCATTTTCATGCACTTTTAACCATTCCATAAATCTTGAGTTTTGGGCCCCTGGAAGCATGAAAATCACTTTAAACATGCTAATTTTAGCTCTAACACTGATGATCCACCTACAAATGTGAACTGACGTTCAAAAATAAAACATTTGAAAACGGACCATTTTCCACATTTCTGAAGCATGACGTAATGGGGGGGTGTTATCTCTTTTGTCGAAAATCAGCCGTTTTTGCTCGAACATTAAATGCCTCCAAATGGTATTTAATTAACTTCCCGAGCCCCTGGAAGCATGAAAATCACTTAAACATGCTAATTTAGCTCTAACACTGATGATCACCTACAAATGTGAACTGACGTTCAAAAATAAAACATTTGAAAACGGACCATTTTCCACATTTCTGAAGCATGACGTAATGGGGGGGTGTTATCTCTTTTGTCGAAAATCAGCCGTTTTTGCTCGAACATTAAATGCCTCCAAATGGTATTTAATTAACTTCCGGGGTGAAGAAACCCTTTTTGAGACTCAGAGTGAGTAAATTGGCCATTTTCATGCACTTTTAACCATTCCATAAATCTTGTGTTTTGGGCCCTGGAAGCATGAAAATCACTTAAACATGCTAATTTTAGCTCTAACACTGTATGATCCACCTACAAATGTGAACTGACGTTCAAAAATAAAACATTTGAAAACGGACCATTTTCCACATTTCTGAAGCATGACTTAATGGGGGGGTGTTATCTCTTTTGTCGAAAATCAGCCGTTTTTGCTCGAACATTAAATGCCTCCAAATGGTATTTAATTAACTTCCCGGGGTGAAGAAACCCTTTTTGAGAACTCAGAGTGAGTAAATTGGCCATTTTCATGCACTTTTAACCATTCCATAAATCTTGAGTTTTGGCCCCTGGAAGCATGAAAATCACTTTAAACATGCTAATTTTAGCTCTAACACTGATGATCCACCTACAAATGTGAACTGACGTTCAAAAATAAAACATTTGAAAACGGACCATTTTCCACATTTCTGAAGCATGACGTAATGGGGGGTGTTATCTCTTTTGTCGAAAATCAGCCGTTTTTGCTCGAACATTAAATGCCTCCAAATGGTATTTAATTAACTTCCCGAGCCCCTGGAAGCATGAAAATCACTTTAAACATGCTAATTTTAGCTCTAACACTGATGATCCACCTACAAATGTGAACTGACGTTCAAAAATAAAACATTTGAAAACGGACCATTTTCCACATTTCTGAAGCATGACGTAATGGGGGCGTGTTATCTCTTTTGTCGAAAATCAGCCGTTTTTGCTCGAACATTAAATGCCTCCAAATGGTATTTAATTAACTTCCCGAGCCCCTGGAAGCATGAAAATCACTTTAAACATGCTAATTTTAGCTCTAACACTGATGATCCACCTACAAATGTGAACTGACGTTCAAAAATAAAACATTT